>NW_023270454.1:57408443-57623599 GCF_011800145.1 Mirounga leonina
AAAGAAAGAAAGAAAGAAAGAAAGAAAGAAAGAAAGAAAGAAAGAAAAGAAAGAAAGAAAGAAAGAAAGAAAGAAAGAAAGAAAGAAAGAAAGAAAGGAAAGAAGGAAGGAAGGAAGGAAGGAAGGAAGGAAGGAAGGAAGGAAGGAAGAAAGGAAGGAAGAAAGAAAGAAAGAAAAAAGGAAGGAAGAAAGGAAGGAAGGAAGGAAAGAAGGGAGGGAAAACAGTTTCACCAAATCTGAAAGTGTGGAATGATACAAAAAAAAAAAAAAGAAAGAAGAAAGAAAAAAACCAACAACAACTGTATTTACAGATTCTCTACTTAAATTTTAAATTACTGCTGCCCTCAAAAATTTACCTCAATTTGCTAAGCATTTAACTTGTGTCCTTTACTTCTCTTCCACCATTGTGATACACTGAATCATTTCCATTGTCAATTTATCTCTTAACCGCATACTTTATAGCAACTACAGGAATAATCAGGTGTCATGCTTTTGAGGGAAAAGAGACAATGCCTTTTTACTGGTTTTATCAGACCAGACAGATGAAGGTGAGGGATCCCAAATAAGCAAAACTACCCTTCGAATTCTCCAGGACAGTCTTAAACTTGCTTACACTTCTAAAGCCTAAAGAATTTGATTTGCATTTTAAAGTGTTCGCCATCTCTTTGTAAATATGTAGATAGAATGACACTGAGGCTAGTAGAAGAGTCTTTAAAAGAGGGACAGGAGATTTGACCCCAAAATTATCCATTAATTGAGAGATCCTGAGTAAGGATGAAAGCTATATGTTGTCATATAAAAAACACTGATGACTTTAATGGCTGTCATAAATTCTCTACAAAGATTCTCAGAATTAATTTGCTAATGAATTTGCTCTCCTCATCCCATACAGGTTGTCTGCACATTACACATCTTTCTAAACCTGAAGGGGAAAGAGCTTTCCATATGGCTGTGACTGGTTCCTATCTCTGTGTTTTCTCTTCTAGTTGCATGGCCTGTCCAAATAAATAACATCATTAGTGACATCAATTTATGCCTTTTTAATAAAAGATGCTTTGTTTGCAAGTAGTCTATGCTCTGCTCTTCAGAGCATGTATTTTCTCAGCTATTGTGTGGAAACTGCTAGAATTCAGAGTGTTAGCTGTACCTGGAGTGCCCCTCAGAGGTCACATGGTTGGCGGAACACAACTGTCAGGCATTGCTCTGGGCCCCACCTGCAGCACATGTCTGAAAAACATCCTCACTTCCCTCCAGAGAGAAACAGGAGACAGATTATAAGTGATTCTTTTCAGATCCAGGGGGGAAAAAAAGGACCTCAAACAGTTTCAGCTTTTACTATTATGATTATTATTTTCTCTTGCAACTACACATCAATATGTAATTCATAATGATTTCCTGAAACCTGAGTTTAGACTAAGAAATAAACTGGTGGTCATATTTTACTTTCACGTTCCTCCGATATGGCATCAATTCAGATATCCAAGGATATTTCTAGTTAACAGAAGAACATAGTTCGATCTAACTATAGACATTTCAAGTAAATCAGCCCAAATCTAGAGAGTATTTCTGAGACAGTCCTGCACATGAAGAAACCAATGAGATCATTTCTTTAGGGGACCCGACATGAACACCTAAAACATGATTAATTCCAGAAAAAGACTGGTCTTTTCATGCTTCTTCTGCAAGAGGTCAGGACTGTAAGTCTAGTACTGTGCCAGGTATATTTTGAAGCCAAGCTAGAAAGTAGAGAGCTAGGTGGGACTGCTGGGAAAGCAATGTAACATAGAAATACGTTCTATGTGTTTCTCTGACTGGAGATAAGAACCCTCTATTGAATAGCCAGGAATTACGTGAGAGTGATAAGAGCAGAGAAGATGCACAACTCAACTGTTCTCATCCATGGGGACTAATTTTTTATTAACATGAGCCTTGTGTTAGAGTAAAAAAGGAGAAAAGGATCATTCACATTTTATTTAAAATTTCTCACGTTTTTAAGTGACTGATAAAATGCTCTATCAACTTCAATAGTAAGATTGACTTAAAGGACTTAAATTCTCAGGAAGTTTGGTGTGTCTTTTGAAAAATGCTAATAAGGGGGCGCCTGGGTGGCTCAGTCATTAAGCGTCTGCCTTCGGCTCAGGTCATGACTCCAGGGTCCTGGGATTGAGCCCCGCATCGGGCTCCCTGCTCCACAGGAGGCCTGCTTCTCCCTCTCCCACTCCCCCTGCTTGTGTTCCCTCTCTCGCTATCTCTCTCTCTGTCAAATAAATAAATAAATAAAAATCTTTAAAAAAAGAAAAGAAAAATGCTAATAAGGTAATAAGCATCTTTAAAAGTAAAAGGATTTTTTTAGAGACAGTGGGACTTGCGTCTCTGTCCTTCATAGAGAAATTTTTGCCACATTTTACCTTTAAAAGAGATATTAACAGTGAACAAATTGTACTTTCCAAGTAAATTTTCTTTAGGGCAGAGTATTTGATTAATTACTCTGCCTAAAAATATGTGTGGATGTATGTGGGGCCTCAGAAATTATTTTGAAAGAGTATAAAAAGATACCTTCCTTCACTCTGTTTTTTTTTTAATCCCCGAAAGACTAAATGAAGGCTTTTATTGGCTCAAGCATATATTTTCTTTTCTTTTTTAAGCAACCTAATTAATATTTTTTATGCTGATGAATGTGAAAAAAAAAATCTCAGAACTGGAAGTTTTTCCCCATAATACTTAAGGTAGAATTCTGATTTTGCAAAGGGTAGAAAATGCCCGTTGAATGTTGAAGTATACCTAGGAAGCAAAGTCTTGTTAAAGAAATTTTTCTTTCTTTTTTTTTTTTTTTAAAGATTTTACTTATTTATGTGAGAGAGAGAGAGAGCACACACACTCGAGCATGGGGAGGGGCAGAGGGAGAGAGAGAATCTTAATCAGACTCTATGCTGAGTGCAGAGTCCCACATGGGGCTCAATCTCATGACCCTGAGATCGTGACCTGAACTGAAATCAAGAGTCAGTCGCTTACCTGACTGAGCCATGCAGGCGACCCTTAAAACAATTTTTCTATGAAAGTTGCTGATGACTAGGTTATACATTCTGAGAACCAGACTCATGACTCTACTGGGCTTCCCCACCCACCCTGCCTTAATTTACAACTTGAAAAGTTACAAAATGTTTTCTGAGTGTGCTCTAGCTTTTCCTTTATCCCCTCCAGACTGACTTTCCACCTTTTCCACCCTTTTCTAGTACTGGACATCTAGCTTCTATTTACTGTATCAACCAAATTCCTTTCCCTCTGGCTTCTGGTTGGGTTTATGAAATCGGAGGCATATGTAAGTGATCAGAGGAAGAGAAAGACATCAGATATTTATTTCTTTGGCTACCCCCCTGCTGTCCCTTTGTCAGGCACCAGCTGATTTCCTCTAACTAGAGCCACACATCCAGCTGCGTACTCCCTCTCCTACAACCACTCTTCTCAATGGATCTGGTAATGTTCAGCTGGTAGTAGCACTAGCTTAACCAGTCAGCTTCAGTTTCCCCTGGTCCTCACCACATTTTACAGTTACTTTATAACATTCTCATCAGTTTTCCCTTCTGAGTATACCATCCAAACATTGGCTGGTCCCTGATCAGTACATTAAAAATGATTCCACACAGTAAAAAGAAAACTACATAGATTTTATTGCAGTTAACATAAGAAAGATTATGTACATACCACAAACTTCAGATAATATACCACGGGGTTTCTAATTTTCTCCTTAGTAATTTAAAATTCAGTTTCTCATTTCTTCTCTTTCCTCTCCTTCTTCCTCCTCCCCTTCTCCTTTTTTCTCCTCCTCTTCTTCTCTTTCTCTCTCTCTCCCTTCCTCCCTCTTTGTCTCTCTGTCTCTGTCTCTCTCTCTCCCTCTGGTGTTGCTAGGTAAATAATCCCTGGGCAGGATTCTTCATTTTCTTAAGTTTTACAAGTTTCCCGGTTCTGTATATTAATAACAGATTGTATTAATTCTATTCTTAAGGATGGGTGGGAAGTCGCTTCTTCTAATTTTATTTGCAGAATGCCTGTCACTAAATATTTATAACCACAGAACTCACTATTCTCTTTCTATTTGTGTGGTCTTCAAGTTTTTCATCTTTCTCTAATTTTAGGGCTCTAAGTTTCTTCAGCAACTGCTTCTGTGTTATCCCAAGATGTTGTGATGAGAAACTTTGCATCAGAAGAACAATTTTTCCAATTGAGGAACAAGCAGAAAATTGTTTCCTTCCCTGCAGCACCACACTGATGCACATTCTAACAGCCTCATTCTAACCACCACCTCCCACACCTGCTTCCCTTGGCGAGCAACATAGATGATCTACACTCACTTACTGCAGAATTGTGACTTCAATTTCCACACTAAGTATTTCTGAATCACATTTGTTTCATCTGTAGATTTTTTTTTAGTCTACAGTTTATTTTTAATATTCTGAAATAAATACATTTTAAGTCTCCCAGAAAACAAGTTTCAGAAGTTGGTACATATATGTCATGTTCTTTCCTTGGCTAGGTTCTAAGGGGAACTAAAAGGATTTCTTCCTGCTCTGGCCATATTTTCGGGAAGCTGAATTGAATGAGAACAGGGGCTTTGCTTTCTAAAAAATTATGATGAATCTTACATGATGAACAATATTATATATGCTTTGGCATCGTTAGCTTGCTAGAGTTGTAACTGCAGAATTATCTAGATGTCATTCATCTGATGCATGAGGTGTTTTTCATAAGATAACTGGTTCTTATTTACTTCCATTTAAATAAATCATTGCTCAATCCAGAGATGTTTACGAATAGTTCAGCCTATGGCTTCATATATAACATAAGTGCTGAATGTATGGAATATTCAGCAAGGTTGGAAATCATGTTGTCTTTCAGTAAGGATCCAAGAGCCACATGGATTCAGACTACTGGAACCAAAATACTCTATGTAATGTATTCATAAGAATGAAACTTCTGTCACAAAATTTGCCCATAAAAGTTAATTGGAAAACACTGCATTATGTTAGCTATAGAAGTAATTGTGTGCGAATGTGTACGTATGTACAGTATATGATATATGTGGGGTAATACAAAGGCAACTCATCAGAAATGTTTCTCCCGGCCCATAAGCAGTTATAAATAAAATTCTGTAGAGATGAGCACCCAGATGATAGATTTTCTTCCTCATTTTTTTATTTTCTCGTAGATAATTCCATAATTTCAAGATTGAACACTTCCTTTAGAAGTGATGCTTCTCTTTCTGTACAGTACTTCTCCATGTAGAGATCCCAGAATGGCGAATTCTCAGGATGCCTTAACACATTCTCAGTTCCCTTTGTTAACCAGGAAAACTGAAAGCCACCCTCTTTTGCACATTGATCAACAATAAAAAAGCTTACTCTTTGGCAGCATGTTTCCTTATATTATATACAACTGAGGGGGAAAGTATGAGCCTTTTAAAGGTTTTATGGCTTTATGGCTTTAAGGTTTTAAGGTGATGACTGCAGTAAGAGCACCAACAGTTGCTGCTGGGCAACATGCAACTCACTTCCAAGAGACAGCACACACGCTGGTTGAGAGTGTGAGCCGTGGAGCCGACCTGCCATTCGAGTATTGCCTTTGCTGCTTCCTAACTGTATGACCTAATTAAGTTACTTAACGGCTCTGAGTAGCAGCTCCTCTCTCTTAATTGGGGATCATTAGAGTACCTATCACAAAAACTGGTTGTGAGTTACCGTATTAAACGACTTAAAACACTAGTGCTATGTAAGTGCTATGCAATCAGTAAATTCTGATTTAGAAGTGTTAATTTCTCTCTTCTATGTTTATAAGATTTGAGTTCTGACAATTTCTACCCAATCATCATGGCAACTAGCAGTAGCCAGAGTGCTTCTGCATTTAAATATCTAGGCTTTTAGGTTAGCAACAGAAAGCACGATCGGTATTTCTATCATGTTTTGACAAAGTTTCATATTGCTTTTATGATTCAAAATGGGACCCTCATTAAGCAGTCGGCCAGATTCTTGACTCTCACAGTAATTCATCTTGGCATAAATTCTTTAAGTTCCTCCCTTGGCCAAAGTGAAGCCTAAATCATGAGTATACCTGAAACATAAAATCAATAATGTTCTTCCTCTAGGCCAGCAGTATACATTTTAGGATTATCTCAGCTATCAGAAAAATGATACTACTAAGAAAATGTGTGTGGCTCTTTTTTAGTTGTTGTGTTGTTGTTTTTTTTAAGACATTAAAGAAAAAAAGGAAAATGTTTTCTTTGCCCCATAAGAGAGGAAAAACAAATTCCACGGTGTTCAAAATCTCCCTTTGGAAATATGTGTTTCATGGAGTTAAAATGTTCCAGTGATGTTGTTTTGAGTTCATTTGGCCTGTTTTTCATCCTATGTCACACACAAAGAATTCTCCCACATAGGATGAGAAATCGGCCATCAGTTTTTCAAGCATCTGCTTTCAGACATGGCTTAAGCACTTATTTCTTAAAAGTCCCCGAACAGATTCCCAGACTATGTGAAAATAGGATAATTCTTAGAAGATTTTAGAGGAGCAGAATCTGGTCTGTCTGGGTCTAACAGCATTTCAATTGTCCTGATGGCTAATTATAAACTTGTTAGGAAATTTGAAAACAAAAAAAGCATTTATCAAGAAGTTTTCACTGTTTGGAGACTGTATCAATAAGCGGAAACATTCTTGGAGATTATTGTATAATTTTATATTTGTAAAAACTCAGAAATACTTGACTTATGAATCCTACATACTTGGAACATGCATAACTTACTTATTTTTTGGATTTGTAGTATGGAAGAATTTCTCCTTCAGTGATAATAATAATTCTGTCAGAAATAACTTTTTCTCCAAAAGCAAAATTAATATACATTCAATCATGGGCACATTATTAAACTTTAAATAATTTAGCTTACATGGTATTGTGGTATTGTCAGCAACATTTATTTTATCCTTTATATGATTGTGTAGCATTTGTCAAGAATCCTGATATCTTGATATGAAAATTGCTCTACTTTTTGATCGAATAAAAAGCTTATGAAAATAATAAGAAAAATTAGCACTGACTGCCATTTATCACCTGAATATAGCTAGTTCCTTTGTTAATGTAACAAAATATATAAGAATTAGTTGCTTACTTATTAATTAGTTCTATGCAATCGAGTTCACATGAAGCACTTTTAACACTATACTATTTTGTATTAAGTATTTTATATAAAGCTAACCCTGTGTTTTCGAGCTTCTAACCATAGCAACAAAAATCTTAAAATGCCATGGCTCTAGAAGAAAATATTCATCTTTTTAACATTTCTGAATGCAAATATAAATTCATTTCGGCACAGCTTATTTCTGGATACTCATAATGAATCCAGTCTTGAATTATACAAGGACCAACAATTCTCAAAAGCTACAATGACTACATTCCACAATGCACACATATAACTTAAAACCTTTAAAGGAGCTAATAAAAAAGATTATCTCCCAGAGTAAGTTCTTATTTGTTCTTCATATCAGCCAAAAGCCAGTTCTGTAGCTGAAAGTTGAACTCCTTACAGCTGAGTGAAGGGGGCAGGTCTAAATTACCAATTATCCATATATTTTGGCAATCCCCTCTCCCCTCCTACCTTAATGGTAGCCTTTTTTTAACACTAAAACTCTAAAGCCTGTCAATGATAAATCGAACAACATTACTACAAACTTGGCATTGCTCTTTCATTTACTGAGTGTCACATAAGTGACTCACTGCAACTTTTGTTTACTGGTCTAGTGAATGTGAACTAAGTTGATGAAATAAAAAAAAATTTATAAATAAATCTGTATGTCCAGTCCTAACTTCCCATATGAACCATAGAATTATAATTGCATTCCAATATCACTGAGATGTCCCTCCAACCCTAAAATCTATAGTTTAATATCATCTTCTCTTGCACACCAAACACCTTATTTGCCTCCCAGGCATGGGACCTTGATTCTGACTTTATTTTCTTTAACTTGCCCCCCTCCTAACTTTCTCATGTATACTAGCCAAAATGTCCTGTTAATACTCCTTTTTGTCAATCACTCGCAAAGTTATACCATTCCCACCATCAATACCTAAGTTATACACTCTATTTCACATTTAGCTTATTATAATAGTTTCCTAGTCTACTCCACATTCTAAATCATCTAAATATGACTAGTAGGTTAATGATCACTAAAAACAACTAATATTCAATGTAGCATTCTCCTCTAAAAGAGCCTAAATCTTTCTCAAGAGGGCAAGATTTGAATTCTTCACACTAGAACCAAAAATTCTTCATTAACTGTTGCCCCCTTACCTGTCATGATTTACATCTTATTGCTTCTCCCATGGGATTTTCCTTCCAGCTGATATTCACCTACACACTCAGGCAAACATCTGTTCGATCATGTCAGTACACTGAGCTAACACTCCACCTCCACTAGTCTGCGGAAGAGTCTGGAACATCTTCTGCCATGATCTTCACCAATGCATGCCCTACTCTCTTTTAAAAGTCCAGCTTCACATGCACCATGTTTCTAAGCTCACGATGTGTTCTTAAGCACTCAATAAGTATTCATTGAATACCTACAGTATCGGTCAAGATAAATTTTCTGCATAATACCAAAATCTCAGTGGATTAAAATAATGCATATAGATAGATAACTCACTTAAGCTACATATAATTTCCAATCTACAGGGGGACCTGCTCTGCATTATCCTCATTCAGATACTACACTAGAGGACCTCTACTATTTGAAATATACCTGTTTCCAGGGTGGAAAGAAAAGAACATGGAGGATCATACACCAGCTTTTATAATCTTCAACTTGGGATTGAAATATATCATTTCTTTTCATATTCCAGCCCTAGTTATAAGAGAGCAAGGTTGTGAAATGCTACCATTTGTCCATACAGTGAAGAATTGGGAATATTGCTGGGTTTCCTAATGTGCCTTGAGATTATAGATTGCAAGATGATCTTAAGTGGGGGATATTTTCTTTCTAGATCTTCACTCTTCCTAGCCTGTATAATGATATACAGTCAGGTTTCTTTCTGGCCTCCTCCTCAAAAGCCCTCACATTATGCTCAGATCTCATATTCATAGCTTGAAGCTTTGAAGTTATTATAAAATTGAAGTTATCAGAGATTCAGTCATTAAACAAGCAAGCAGCCTGGTTCTCAGCTTTTTATGTTTTTTCTTAGAACTATGAGTAAAGAGCTTGTGACATTCATTAGTGCAGTTAACCCTTTCCAGGCGCATGATAGAACTGTACTTCCTGAGGCCACATGACTAGTATTAGCTAAAAACCTTTTGGCCTGAAGTGATATATCTCCGTACCAGGCCAGACCATACAATTGCTGATGCAAGACACTCTAGAGCTCTTCTTCCCTTGACCTGGATGTCAGCACATATAAAGGTGGTGGCTTCTTTTGTCAGCCTATGTCTAGAATGAGCACAGACACCTTATCAACCCACAGTGCACATGTGGCTGAGCAAGAAATAAGTTTCACTGTTTTAGACCCATACAAGTTGGAGCTGCTTGTCAACAGCATAATCTAGGCTACACTGACTAATACAGAGCTTATAAAAGCTATAGCTCAGAAGCGCAGTCTGAAGATTTTTCCCTTTCTCATGAACTGTTGCAACCAGGAGCTGAGTCCGGCTCTGGTCGCCTACCGGGCATGGAGCATTTGGGATCCTGTTTCCCCACAGAGTTGAACTCTGGCTGCCTTGTTTGCTTTTGGAGCCAGATCCCAGCAAGCCTGGGCTACAGCTGTGTGTTTCTATTCCACTCCTGGTCCATAAAGATTCTTATCTTGTTTATGGATACTTCTTTTGATGTTTTAAAATTATTTTACCTGTCACTGCCCTGTGCTTGGCATGAAAGGGGTACATGGTAAAACAGGTTCTCACAGTGCCACTTTCTCCTCCCATGATTATGACAGCTTTAAATATCAAGTCAAGCCTATTTTTTGCTAATACTATGATAGGAAAAATATGATTCAGGATCCAAATCAGGATTTCTCAACCTTGGTATCATTGCTATTTTGGATCAGATATTTCCTTGGGTTGGGAGGTGAGGTTGTCTTGAGCACTGTAGGATGTTTAACAGCATCCCTGAGTCCAGGAGCCACCCACACACACGAGTTGTGACAATCACAGATGTCTCCAGCCATTGTCAAATGTCCTTTGGGGAAGGGGACAAATTCTCTACCAGTTGAGAATCAATGACCTAAAAGCAACTTCAAAAGAAGAATGAAAAAATGCACTGGAAAAATTATTCTGGTAATTATTTAAGATAAAATCTCTTTATTTTTTTCTTTTATAAATGTTTTCTTTTTTAAAATTTTATTTTATTATGTTATGTTAATCACCATACATTACATCATTAGTTGTTTTTTTTTTTTAAGATTTTATTTATTTGAGAGAGAGACAGAGATAGTGAGAGAGAGCAGGAGTTGGGAGGAGAGGGAGAGGTAGAAGAAGGCACCCCGCCAAGCAGGGAGCCCGATGTGGGGCTCGATCCCAGGACCCTGAGATCATGACCCGAGCCAAAGGCAGACGCTTAACCATCTGAGCCACCCAGGCGCCCCTACATCATTAGTTTTTGATGTAGTGTTCCATGAGATAAAATCTCTTTAGGTAATTATTTGGGGGTATGCAGTTTGGTTTATAGATCAGGTGTATATGTGTGTGTGTTTACTTAAAAAATGTTACATTACCATTTCATCAAATATTTTACAAAGAGAACTATCACCAACCTCTCAAGGTACTATGTGTTAGGTCCCTTATGTGTGCCAAAGACAGTGTCCATGGCATGTGGATGTCAGCTAGTGTCTTTCAGTCCTTTATTAGGGTGGACAACTCATCTCACTTTGAGGGAGACATTCCTGTTTCAGCACGGACTATCCTCATCCCAGGAAAGGCCTCAGCGTTGGGCCCTGAGACCGTTGGTCACCCTACAATTCCGTTGAGCAATGCTCCCAGTTTAGGCCTTGTGGCAACTCCATGTCATGCCTAAGAATTCTGCTAAATCCTAAGGAAAAGGTATTTCTCTAGCCACTTCTTGCTCCTATTTCTTGCTTTCCCAGAATGTTTATTTTTTTTTATCCTGAATCTGAGGCTCTTCATTCATCTCCTTGTGGGCAGTTAAACAAATGTGGACTTCATACTCCTTCTATTTCAAAATAAAAGACAAAGAAAACATTCAAAAGGGCTTTTGCATGTGGCAGAATCTACCAAAGATTTTAGAGATTATCATATCACAGAAACACTGTCTAAAACAGGATATCATCTATTCTGGATCCTAAAACTTCCAAAGCAAATCTACCATGTTGCACATCCACTTCTCTTCTGTATTCTATGACCCCCTCTACCACCACCACCACACTCACACACGGTTTCTCTCTCTCTCTTTCTGTTTATTCATTTTTTTTTTTAAGATTTTATTTATTTGCGAGAGAGACAATGAGAGACAGGGAGCATGAGAGGGAGGAGGGTCAGAGGGAGAAGCAGACTCCCTGCCGAGCAGGGAGCCCGATGCGGGACTCGATCCCGGGACTCCAGGATCATGACCTGAGCCGAAGGCGGTCGCTTAACCGACTGAGCCACCCAGGCGCCCTCTTTCTGTTTATTCTTGATCAGACTAGCTTAGCTCTTGGATTTATGTCACTAACTTTAGGATCTCATCTCTTTGAGTAATTTTATCAATGTTTATTTGTTTCTATGCAAAGACCGTTATCTTTCTCAGATGAATTCTGGAATGTACAGTAAGATAAAGTTTCTTTGACCCCATCAAATATGGGAGGGGTATTTGGAGGAGAAATAATAATGTGTTCTCTCTGGGAGGTTGCAGAATACTTTCTTGCCAAGAGAGGAGACAAGAAAAAAAAGGCATGGAAATGAGAGGATACTGGGCAATTTGGGGGACCAGCAAGTAGTCAAGTATGGCTCAAGAGAAGAATCTGTGGAAGAAGATAAATTAAGATTAGACTGGGAATACATTAGGGAGATGCTTAAATGCCCAGATACTTCCTACAGGAATTTATCCTATAGGAAGTAAGAAGCTATCAAGTGATTTTATGCAATGCAGTGATATAATTAAAATGAAACTTTACATACTAAGTCATTAAGCAATTATTTTCCCTTTTAATTATCCAGTCCTATGTTACTTTCTCATTCATTAACCTAAAATATAATCTTACTATTTAAGTTCATAATCATACAAAAGTCTCCATGTTAGAGACTGTACTGCAACTTTTTGTCTCTTTTCATTATCTAGAGTTTTAAACTGACAGGAAAGGCAACTTAATGATTTGCCTTAAATGATTTTTGTATTAACATAATGTATTATTTGTTTCAGGGGTACAAGTCTGTGATTCATCAGTCTTACACAATTCACAGTGCTCACCATAGCACATACCCTCTCCAGTGTCCATCACCCAGCCACCCCATTCCTCCCACCCCCCCGCTCCACTCCAGCAACCCTCAGTTTGTTTCCTGAGATTATAAGTCTCTTATGGTTTATCTCCCCCTCCGGTTTCGTCTTCTTTCATTTTTCCCTCCCTAGCCCTATGATCCTCTGTCTTGTTTCTCAAATTCCTCATATCAATGAGATCATATGATAATTGTCATTCTCTGATTGACTTATTTTGCTTAGCATAATACCCTCTAGTTCCAACCAAGTCGTCGCAAATGGCAAGATTTCATATTTTGATGGCTACATAATACTCCATTGTATATATACCCCCCCACATCTTCTTTATCTATTCATCTGTTGTTGGACATCTTGGCTCTTTCCATAGTTTGGTTATTGTGGACATTGCTGCTATATACATTGGGGTGCATGTACCTCTTCGGATTACTACATTTGTATCTTTAGGGTAAATACCCAGTAGTGAAATTGCTGGGTTGTAGGGTAGCTCTATTTTCAAGTTTTTGAGGAACCTCCATACTGTTTTCCAGAGTGACTGCACCAGCTTGCATCCCCACCCACAGTGTGGGAGGGATCCCCTTTCTCTACATCCTCGCCAACATCTGTTGTTTCCTGACTTGTTAATTTTAGCCATTCTGACTGGTGTGAGGTGGTATCTCATTGAGGTTTTGATTTGGGTTTCCCTGATGCGGAGTGATGTTGAACACTTTTTCATGTGTCTATTGGCCATTTGGATGTCTTCTGTGGGAAAATGTCTGTTCATGTCTTCTGCCCATTTCTTGATTGGATTATTGGTTCTTTAGGTGTTAACTTTGGTAAGTTCTTTATAGGTTTTGGATATTAGTCCTTTATCTGATATGTCATTTGCCAGTATCTTCTCCCATTCTGTTGGTTGTCTTTTGGTTTTGACTGTTTCCTTTGCTGTGCAAAAGCTTTTTATCTTGGTGAAGTCCCAATAGTTCATTTTTGCCCTTGCTTCCCTTGCCTTTGACCATGTTTCTGGGAAGAAGTTGCTGTGGCTGAGGTCAAATAGGTTGCTGCCTGTGTTCTCAAGGATTTTGATGGATTCCTGTCTCACATTTAGGTCTTTCATCCATTTTGAGTCTATTTTGTGTGTGGTGTAAGAGAATGGTCCAGTTTCATTCTTCTGCATGTGGCTGTCCAATTTTCCCAACACCATTTGTTGAAGAGACTTTTTTCCATTGGACATTTTTTCCTGCTCTGTCAAAGATTAGTTGACCATAGATTTGAGGGTCCATTTCTGGGCTTTCTATTCTGTCCCATTGATCTATGTGTTTTTGTGCCAGTACCATACTGTCTTGATGATGACAGCTTTGTAATAGAGCTTGAAGCCTGGAATTGTGATGCCACCAGCTTTACTTTTCTTTTTCAGCATTCCTTTGGCTATTCGGGGTCTTTTCTGTTCCATACAAATTTTAGGATTGTTTGTTCCATTTATTTGAAAATAGTTGATGGTATTTTGATAGGGATTGCATTAAATGTGTAGATTGCTCTAGGTAGCATAGACATTTTCACAATATTTGTTCTTCCAATCCATGAGCATGGAATGTTTTTCCATTTCTTAGTGTCTTCCTCAATTTCTTTCATGAGTATTCTATAGTTTTCTGGGTACAGATTCTTTGCCTCTTTGGTTAGTTTTATTCCTGGGTATCTTATGGTTTTGGGTGCAGTTGTAAATGGGATCGACTCCTTAATTTCTTTCTTTTGTCTTGTTGTTGGTGTATAGAAATGCCACTGATTTTTGTGCATTGATTTTATATCCTGCCACTTTACTGAATTCCTGTATGAGTTCTAGCAGTTCTGGGGTGGAGTCGTTTGGGTTTTCCACATAAAGTATCATATCATCGACAAAGAGCCTTGAATGATTTTTATGAATTAATGTTATCAGGATACTTACTGTCCAATACATTGTGTATTTTTATTTGAAAAAGTGCTATTGTCAGACACCCTTTAAAAAATGCCAAGTAACAGAAGATTTCTAAAGTGGTAATACCACCTTAGTTGTTGTTTTTTTTTTTCTCTGTAGATAAGCAGGTATTTTTCCCAGTGTAAATAAAATAAATATATAAGGGTGGGAAAACTTTATATTTGATGTACTTTAAGCTTTTGGGGGCAATATTTAGTGACATTTTAAATTCTCCCCTTGCTATGTCAGATGGGAATTCACTCAGAAATAATTGAAACCACTCTTTGTCTATAAATTCCCAAGTGCATTGTAGAAAAGTTATTTGCAGTCTGTTGAATCATCAATGAATAAAGGTTATTGTTCCTCTCTGACTTTAGTTCTTTGCTAGTGTTGATATGAGAATAGTTTTTGCTTATTTTTATACCATTCGTGTATATATAACACACACACATGCACACAATCAAGAGTAAGTGAATATTTTTATGGTTCCTGCTACTTTTAGTCTCTTCTGTCCTTTGTGCATTTACACACATAATTTTGAGCTGGATTTCCAGAAATATACTCATTTGTCAGTTGAATTTTGTCAGATGAATATTACTAAGCCACCAGTATTTTTCATTTGTATTATACATTTCCTTACAATGAGACAGAATGAGGTTAAAAATATAATACTGCAAAATGTACCCACAAGTCAACTAAGGTCCCTGTCTCACATTTAGGTCTTTCATCCATTTTGAGTCTATTTTGTGTGTGGTGTAAGAGAATGGTCTTACATATTCCTCATTCTTCCATGTAAAAACTCATTAATAAGTTTCCATTTAAGTGAAGCTCAATTGAGAATGAAAATGACACATTCTGCATTGTTCTAGTGTCACTAAACCACCCAAACATTACTGTAATATACTCATACTTCATTTTTGTGTGGTAAACCTTTTTTTGTAATCCCTAGTTCATTTTAATAGGTAAAAGAGGAAGAATTTTAAAATATTTCCATTACCTCACCAATATAATCACCATGCATTTGTAATAGCTCCAAGCTAAAAGCAATAAACTTATGACCAAGTATAAATATGTGTGGCCAAAGTGTTTGAGATATCCATTATCTCCATTTTTCTTTTTTTTTAATGTAGATCTAACTGACTTTCTTTTCTTTTTTTTTTTAAGATTTTATTTATTTATTTGACAGAGAGAGACAGTGAGAAAGGGAACACAAGCAGGCAGAGTAGGAGAGGGAGAAGCAGGCTCCCCGCTGAGCAGAGAGCCCGATGAGGGGCTCGATCCCAGGACCCTGGGATCATGACCTGAGCCGAAGGCAGACGCTTAACGACTGAGCCACCCAGGTGCCCCGATCTAACTGACTTTCAAGTAATAGGGCCATAAGGAATTGTCCTGAACACTACACGTTTGTTTCATAAGCTAACTTATGGTCAGGCTAAAATCCTTACCCTCTCAGAGTACTCAGAGTCATTTAATTTGCTGTTTCTGAAGAGTTGTTCTTAGGAGAAAAAGACTGCCACCCTGATGAATCATCTGCACCCTTACCCACCTGTAGGACAGGATTCTGACATGGTTCCATCCAGGCCTGGATCATTTTCTCAGTATCTGCTTCAGTTCTGTCTTTGCATGTTAGCGTCATCTTTGAGTTGCTTTCCACTATTGTTGGAAGATGGATACTAGCAGCCATTGAAAGCAATGTGGTTCATATCTAATTAGAGAGCAGCATTTCTGCCTGTAAGTACCAAAGTCCTGAAATTCACATTGGTTAGACTGTCCCTGAGTCATTCCTTATGATCAGGCAATTGTAATGTACTAATTTGCTAGCCTTGAATTATCTGAACCTCTGTGGCAAGTTATATAGGAATACCCTGGCTGTCTTAATAAAACACCCCAGTACTGAATGTTGAGCTAATCTCACCAAAAGAAATGTTGCAACATAGTGGGATAGGGATAGAGTAGATGTCGATGTGAAAACTTGCAATGGCTACTGCCGCAGGTGAATTCCCTGGATGCAAATCCTGAGAGGGGGGTTGGTATTCAGGATGTTTATTAGGGTGTACCCTTAGCTCAACACCTGCAGAGGAAAGAGAAAGAGATCAGTAATGGGCAGAGTGTCAGGGCCAAAGACAGGTTTCATTGACTCTCTTAGAAGTTCTCAAGCTAGAATGGTTCTTCAGATTTGTTCTCAATTGGATAGAAATGGCCAGGGGTTTGCTCTTCCATACAGATCACTGACCATGACCACTCGGGAAGGAGGCATGACTCCGGTGCTTCTCTGTAGGTGAATCAATCACAGAACAATCACAGAGCAATCACAGAGCAATCACAGAGCAATCACAGAACACCAAAGAGGTTGAAAGCTAAAGGCATCTGATGACAGGATTCCCTGCAGCTGAGCCAACAAGTTCTTCACATCATGGTTATCTGCCACATTCACTATAGGCCCTATAAAGTAACATGTGAAATTCTATTCATGAATAACCTGTGTGTACTGGTTAACTCTGAAAGCGACTCATATTCCAAGTTGACAAAGAGCCCAAGATTGGTTTGATGAATTCTGTGTTCTTCCAGCTAATCAGGGCTTAGATTGAAACAAAATGTAACTTTTTTTCCTTTCCTAATTATTCCATATCAATCTCAAACCCTGAAGAGGCAGATGATGGGTGAAAATTCTTTGGAAATATCAATCCACCTCACATTTATCTTTATAAACCAAACATAGGATTTTGGGTTACTAGCTGAGTTATACAGCAGCATAAAATCACCCTCCCTCATACTAATAAAATGAACAAATAGTTTTTAAATGAAGAGAGGAAGCAAAAGGGATAAAATTCCTTCACAAGCAGCCATAAATAAGGAAATATGAACAAATGAAAGCCATATACCTCAAAAAGCAAAGCTAAGGAAAGAAATAGAGGATTCTGAGGACAGGTGGTAGTCTTGGTCTCTGAGCCAGCTTTCTTGCTCCCAGAATCTACCTTGAAAAAAGAAAATGACTTTACAAAATTCTCTGAACTCTCACTAAAATCTTCCATTCGGAAAAAAATGTGGACTTGGGGAGAAGTAGGCAGCTCTTTTGATTTTTTTCCCCTCTACTCTTCTATATAGTTTGATTATTAAAATAATGAGTGAGGATGGGACACCTGGATGGCTCAATTAAGCGTCTACCTTTGGCTCAGGTCATGATCCCAGGGTCCTAGGAGTGAGTCCCTCATCGGGCTCCTTGCTCAGTGGGGAGCCTGCTTCTCCCTCTGCCTGCCACTCGCCCTGCTTGTGCTCTCTCTGACAAATAAATAAATAAAACCTTAAAAGAGGTTTTTTTTTTTTTTTTTTTAATGAGTAAGCATATGGGGTGCCTGGGTTGCTCAGTCATTAAACGTCTGCCTTCGGCTCAGATCATGATCCCAGGGTCCTGGGATCGAGCCCTGCATTGGGCTCCCTGCTCTGCGGGAAGCCTGCTTCTCCCTCTCCCACTCACCCTGCTTGTGTTCCCTCTCTCTGTCAAATAAATAAATAAAATCTTTAAATAAATAAATAAATGAGTGAGCATATATTATTTTTATTTAATTAAGGATTATCTGTGTGAAAAATAAATATAAGAAATAAAAAATTAGTTTATGTGTCGTATAAACAGTACCTACTTATGAGAATCGGGACAATGAATTAGAATCTGTGAGTTGAACTTGGCCAATGTCTTTTTTGCTCAACAGATTTTCAAAAGACATACTTCCAAAAAAGAATTGTTTGATTCAAAACAAGTAATAGGAATTATACTATATCAATTTTCTGTATGAATTTATTCTCAAGAGTTGAGAATCTTTTATACATTACCTTGCTATTTTTTAATTTAAGCAGTATACATAACAACTCTTCTCTTCCTAAGCCCTTCATGTTATACCTTTCTTTCTATAGGTTTATAGTGTAGTAGTATTAGTGACCAAAGAAAATCATGTATTTGTTGTGTCTGCCAATAACAGTAGTTCCCTATGGGGAACTACTAGCTGGGGTCACCCCTAGGGCCACCTCCTTAGGACCCATTATGTATTACTAATGCCTAACTTTCATGTCTCAAAAAATGGAACTAGAAGCCTGCTTAGTGCACATCCCAGGGATAGATGAATATTGAGGTTCAGCAAATGATTCTCTCCCTCTACTCTTCCTCTTGCCTCCCACCATGCTTTAAGTGATCAAACTTAAAAAAGAAAGAAGGGGGGAAGAGGAGAAAGAACAAAAAAACCATTCAGTTAAAAGGGAAGAAAGGAATGCATGTAAGTAAATCTAGTCCTTAAAGACCATTCTATGTTAAGGTCATCCCACTGTCATCGTTTGCTTTGTGTGGGGGTTCCCGGAGACCAAAGCTGAAATTGCAGATGTACCATGTATTAGTCAGGGTTCTCCAGAGAAACAGAACCAATAGGATATATTTAGATATAGATAATGTAGAAGAAGAAATTTCTTATATAGCAATTGGCTCACATGCTTATGGGAAAGAAGAAGTCCCACAGTCCGCCACCTTCAAGCTGGAGAATCAGGAAACGCTACTGGTATAATTCAGTCTGAGTCTAAAAGCCTAAAATTCAGGTGCTTATGGTGTAAGTCCTGGTCAGAGTATAAAAGCCCAAGTGCCAGGATCTCTGGCATCCCAGAGCAGGAGAAGATGGGTATTTCAGCTTAAGCAGAGAGAAGGAATTTGCCCTTCCTTGGCCTTTTTGTTCTATTCAGGCCCTCCACAGATTCAATGATGCTCAGTGCACTGGTGAGGGTGATCTTTGCTCAATTGACATATTCAAAGGCTCACAGATACACTTAGAAGTGTTTTACCAGTTATCTGGGCATCTCTTAGCCCAGTCAAGTTGACATACAGAATTATCCATCACACACCTTGGCAATCTTCTTGGTCTTTTTATACATCACTTTCCTTATCTATACATTGGCTATAGATAAGGACTAGTATTCTTAGGGTTACTAAGAGAATTAAGTAGGTCAAAACACTTTATAAACGGTAGCATACTATAAAACATAAATGAAACAGGATGCCCCAGTTATACCCAGCCTAAACTAATTTAGACTCAGTTTACCAAATCAGAGAGATGATGACTACTCCATGTGTTATTGTGCAGGGGGTATTTTATTTTCAAGCTAAATAGGAAAAGAAAAGTGTGTGTGTGTATCCAGCACTGGGGCTAGTCTGGGGGAAGGAAGAAAAAGCAGGAGATCTGAGTGAATAACGTGGTGGTGTCTGTTTTCACTCAGTATGAGGAGGGAATATCCTCAGTGGGGTAGGGATTAAAGCAAATAACTGAAGACGGTGTTCACATAAAATCCTGTGCATTTCTAAGTGCTAACATGGTTTCTTGGCTCAGGTGACAAAATGTGACAGAATTAAAGAGCAGACTCACTGTTTCCGCAACCCATCATAGATTCCCCACAAGTGTCTAGGGCTAACTCAGCCAGTAGGAGAAAACTGTTAAGCCTAGTGGGAATGCCAGGCAGATGTTGGCACCTGGTATACCAGCACTCCCATGCAAGGTACCAGTGGAAATAGCAACCCACCTGCAAGGTAGTCTGTGGAAGGACTGAAGAAAGGAAGGTATGGACAAGGAAGCTGAAAAAAAGAGTATGGACAGAATTGTTTCTGAGTATAGAGAAAAACCTTTCAGTGCCTGAAGGTTTGCACTACCAAATGTCTAAAGCTAGAGAACTTTAAGTATGGATTTTAATATTTGTGCCTTCAGGTGGGTGAAGCTTGAGAATTTATTTTGAATGGCATACCCAAATGGCACCTGTATAATAAAATGTATGTATCATATCCCCGTTTATGAATTATTTTTTTTATTTTATGGATTTAGTCTCTTATGGAAAATACAACATCAACAACACAAATTAATCTATGTAAAGAATGACATATCTTACTGTACCTTGCACAGCCTATACAACTGAAATTTTGCCCTGCATAATTTCAAACTCCTAAACTCCAACCCAAACTCCTAAAGCAGGGGTTTCAGATTTTGAAGTCATGAAACCCTTTCTTCAAATGAAATCTTCTCTTAAACCCCAGTACAAGTTCCAACTGAAAACCAACATAATGAGCAAAGAAAATAACATTACCTTTATATCTCACACTGAAGTTTTTCCTGCAGAGATAAGTGTTTTACTGAGAAATAAACTATGGCCAATTTTGAGAAATTCCCAGCTGCCCTTGCCCCCACAGAAGGATTATATGTTAGCTACAGCATACCATAAACCTAAGTAAAGAAAGAAGAGGTGTATGTTCCTAGGATAACCTGGGGAAAAAAAATAAGAGGGGGATCTATTGTGGTCATAAATGCTTGGGTTCTGTGTACTTTTTTTTAAATGTAAAAATCAGTGAATGTTACTAGGACGTGGAGGTCAGAAACAGCATACAGAGACTCAGGAGCCAAGAGATGGAGATGGCCCTGGGGATTTTCAAAAATATTTAACAGATTTTAAATGACCCAGCATCTCTTGATTTGGTGTGGGCTTGGGCCAATTTTAGTGAGATTTCACATGGGAGGTAGGCCTAAGCTAACATTCAAAATACATTAATAAAAGCTGACTTCTCTGTTGGAAATGTATGTGGAAGCATAGATATCCATGCAGCGGACAGGCTCAGTCCATCTTGGGGACTCCTGAGCCACTTTCATAGATCTTCCAAGGAAAACAGTGTGAAAATCAATAAATTAAATGACCTTTAAAGTTATATCTAAAAGAAAGAATTGAACTGAATGTTATAGATTTAGTGTATATGTTTATTTCTATGCTGTGTTCCTTGGCTGTGGTTTATGCCAAATTCAGGAATTGTGCTCTTGGGCTGTTTCCCCACCCATGAGCACATTTAAACTGAATGAAATCTAGTATAACATCTGTCATTTTTCTGTTCCTTCTTCTTTTCCAGTCCTAAGGCTATGCAGGGAAGTACTATAGTTTCTAAGTACTATAACAAACCTAACCATTTTCCTACAGATGTGCAGAACTAGTCTTTGATCAGACATGCAAACTTTCCTGTGAAATAATTATTCACTCAGTCACCACTTTGAGTGGTGGCTAGGTTCAAGATACAACAGGAAAGGCAGGAAATGACATGGCTTTACCTTTGATAAGTTTCCAGTCTAGTGAGGAAGGAAAAAAAAGTATTATAGCATGACGTGATACCTATTACAAAATAGGTATAAAATACTATGAAAACACCGTGGGGGGGGGGGGGGGAGTCATGAAGTCTATTTGGAAAAGTTGCCAGAAGCAAATTTCCAGATCAGTCTTGAAGGATGAGTGGGACTTAATCACACAGAGAAAAGAGAAAGAGATGGTGGGGGGAGAGAAGGAGGTATACAGGGTCTAGACAGAAAAACAAACATGGATAGGACATGGAGAAGTAATTAATCCAGCATATTAGCCTCTCACAGTTGATGAGGCTTTCAAGTGAGGAAATCACTAAGGCCCAAGTGACAAGTCTTTATTATTTTTACTAATAAAATCAAATAAAAAGTGTCAACTTTTTGTTGTTGTCACTGTTAAATTTTTATATTGCCTTCCTCTGAAGATCACAACACACAATCTCATTGCATTTTCTTACTGTGGTCTCAGGGACAACTTTTGGACTTAGGCAGATCTCCCATTGAAATTTTGCCATCTCCGGCCAGCAAACGGCAAAAGTAGACGTGACAACAAAATTTGACGTTGTAAAGCTTTCTGACTATATTCAAGAAAAATGGCATTAATCAAGTCAGGTTTTAACGTGCTTATACAAAGTGAGCCTTCAACCATTTAAAATTTCACTCATCATCACTAATTATAATTCTATATGTTTTTGAAGGCTTTATAGTTCAACCTTAGCATTTTGCTCAAGGCTGACACTTGGGCTTTCCCTTCAAAACTTCGTAAGAACTAGAATCAGGTAAAACCAGTTTAGCAGATCTTGTAGAGGGTGAGTTACAATCTCTTACGCTATCCCATACTCCAAACACTTACCACCAAATTGATGGGTGCTGCTTCTGGAATGTCAACATTCTCAGGAATACTGTCAACAAAAGCAGGGCTGGTCTCCAAGATATTCAAAACAAGTAACTGAATAAGGTACTATTTTGAAATATGACTTCTTTATAGCTGATTTTGGAATTATTGACCACATGTAATTTTATTTATCTGGCCTCTTTCAAAGAGAAAAATTCTCAGAGCTTTGTGCCTTGATAATTTTTTAGTTTTGTTTTTTTGTTTTTTGTTTTTTTAAATGGTAGGTCATGAAAAATTTTGAGGGCAGTGGAATTGCCTGGAAAGCCATATAAAATTATAATCATTTGTAATTCTAACAGTCAAAGAAAAAGTATTCATAAAAACCCACAGGCAATCACGAAATTAAAAACTGGAACATAAGGCATTTTGTTTGATTTTAAAGTGCCGATATAAAGTGGCCCTTCAGAAGACTGAGTAACCTTAAATACGCCATCACGAAAGCAAAGAATTTTAATGTTCAGAGGGACTTCAGACATCATCTACATCAACCTCTTCATTTGATATATGAGTGACTAAGGTCGATAAAAATAAGTAGCAAGCCTAAATTCACCAGAAGAGCAGCAATTAGGTAACAGAGCTCCTGACTATTAGCATTTGATCTTGATAGACATTATGTAGAGGTATAGCTTTTAGAAATATTAAACTATATGTTTTCTTATCTGTCTTATCTCTTTAACTAAGGTACTCCATTCATGTTGAAAGGCATGAGGCTGGGCGCCTGGGTGGCTCAGTTGGTTAAGCGACTGCCTTCGGCTCGGGTCATGATCCTGGAGTCCCGGGATCGAGTCCCACATCAGGCTCCCTGCTCAGCGGGAAGTCTGCTTCTCCCTCTGACCCTACCCCCATCATGCTCTCTCTCTCTCTCAAATAAATAAATAAAATCTTAAAAAAAAAAAAAAAAGAAGAAAAGAAAAGAAAGACATGAGGCTGCCCAGTCTTAGCAGAATCAAAATCTTGGTTTTTCACTCAAAAGCCATGGTCCAGATGCAAGAAATACTAGGTTACAGAATATTATATATTTAGGGTGAACCAATAACTTATTCCCCATCCTCTCCCCTGCCTTTATATATAAGTAAGAGAAAAAAAATACTTCAAGAAGAGAGAGAAAAGTAACCATTAGAGAGGACAGTTAAAAAGTAGGCTTTGTCAATGTACACTCCAAGAAGATGATAAATTAGCAGACAAATTTGCAGATTTTAAGGCAAAGAGGATCTGACGCCTGCTCACAAGGAGGCAGTAGTTTTGAAGGAGCTCCCTGGGCCAAAGGGCAAAAAGGGCTACTTGGAATATTGCAGAAAGAGATTCACTGCATCACTCCAGTGATGGAGCCCGAAGATGAGCCCCAATAGGGCACAGAACTTTAAGGTTACCAATTAGCTAAATGGTGGCAACATTGGACACCTTCCCACCCAGGAAGTGACTTATATTCTCATTATGGGTTTGTACTTTCTGACTACAGGGTCTTAGCCAACAACACTTTCCCAGGATTTGAAGACTATATAATCTACCAGCACAGGGTACTACTTTATAGCAAAGGAAGCACAGGTGTGAGCTTGACCATGGGATTCACTGATTCTATTATATACTATACTTCCCAGAGGTCTTCTGGCCTAATAAAACGACAGAAAGAGGTGGAGAAAACACATCTGAAGCCCCAGCTGGAAGAAGACAACCTGACAGGATTTGGTGCCATCTTCCAGGACGCCGTGCCTACTCTAAATCACTGACTTTTATATGCTTCTGTGTCTTCAATGGGTGGAATACTTAGATCCAAATCTAAGTGGTGGAAGGAGGAAATACTCTGCTACTATCACTGCTAGTGACATTATTGGGGAATTTGTGTTTTCCATTCCTACAACCCTGAACTGTGAGGATTTAGAAGTCCTGGTTCCCAACAGGAAAATGCTTTAATCAGGAGACACAAAGAAAGTTCCATTTAACCATAAAGATCAGTTACAACCTGGTCACTTTGGGTTCCTGTGTCTCAAGACCAGGAATGAGAAAGAAGACTTACCATTTTATTTCTTTTTTGTTCTTTTTTTTTTTTAAAGATTTTATTTATTTATTTGAGAGAGAGAATGAGATATAGAGAGCATGAGAGGGGGAAGGTCAGAGAGAGAAGCAGACTCCCCGCCGAGCAGGGATCCCGATGCGGGACTCGATCCCGGGACTCCAGGATCATGACCTGAGCCGAAGGCAGTCGCTTAACCAACTGAGCCACCCAGGCGCCCCAAGACTTACCATTTTAGAAAGGACAATTGATCCTGATCACCATGTAGGTCTACTGTTACACAATGGGACCAGTGTGAAGTATGTTTCAACCAAGGTAATTTACTTGGGTACCGTTTTGCTGTGTACAACTTCTATGGTAAACAGAAAAAATGCAGCAGTAATGGTGGGATAGTCTGTACAGGGCTCAGACTTTTCAAGGATGGACGTCTATTACATCACTAAGGAAGCCACCAAGAACAGCAGAGAAGCTAGCTTAAGATCAAAGAAATCTGAAAAAGATGGTATAGCCCAGTGACCAACTGGTAAGACCTATAGTTCTTCTCACTAATTTCTCAGGATTAAAAGCCCTAAGAAAGCTGAAAAAACCCATTCATAAATTTCATACAAAGGTGTGATTCTGAGTGGCGCAAGGGCTGGACTGTTGAGTGTGCAATGACTGTCACCTAGTTCTCCCTTCTAGAACAAAGGACTTAATCTTCCACGTTCTCAGGGTGCTTCATGCAGAGATCTCTCAACTCTCAGCCTTCTTCTGGAGGTGCTTTGTAAAAGAGAGCCGCCTCACCCAAGGACATATCCTCTTCCCCAGGAGCTCACATTCAAAGACGAATCAGCATGGGAGTATAAAGCCCAAATCCCTCACCCCAACTCATGGAAACTCTGAATGAAGGATCATTCAAGCTTAGGTCTCTCCCCTCCCGCCACCCCAAGATCTACTGAGGCCTTTGTTGAGACTGCAGCACAGACCACTTTGTCCTTTGCCCAATCCTGCTTCCTCCCCTTCCTTTCCATATGTGTTGGTTCCGGGAGCACTCCTTAATAACTCTCCTGTGTGAACACCTCCATCTCAGAATTTGTTTCTGGAGAACTCAACCTCCACTAGATACTTAACTAGGGAACAGAAAAACCCAGCCACTCTCAGACAAACAGGACTAATAAGAAAAAAATGAAATATACTTTTAGTAATCGACTAGCATAAGCGGGTCGAGTAACTACAGAAGTCAAGCAGGGAGTTGTTCCCATACATTATAAAAGTCCAACATTTATACCAAGGGGGGATTCCTTTTAAAATCTATGAATAGGGACGCCTGGGTGGTTCAGTTGGTTGGGCGGCTGCCTTCGGCTCAGGTCATGATCCTGGAGTCCCGGGATCGAGTCCCACATCAGGCTCCCTGCTCAGTAGGGAGTCTGCTTCTCCCTCTGACCCTACCCCCTCTCGTGCACTCTCTCTGTCTTTCTCAAATAAATAAATAAAATCTTTTTTTTTTAAAGATTTTATTTATTTATTTGAGACAGAGAGAATGAGAGACAGAGAGCATGAGAGGGAGGAGGGTCAGTGGGAGAAGCAGACTCCCTGCCGAGCAGGGAGCCGGATGCGGGACTCGATCCCTGGACTCCAGGATCATGACCTGAGCCGAAGGCAGTCGCTTAACCAACTGAGCCACCCAGGCGCCCCTAAATAAATAAAATCTTAAAAAAATAAATAAAAGCAAAGAATAAAAATACCAAGAAGCATTTTCCATCTTCTTCCTTCTTGTTACATTGAATAAGAATTTATTGGGAGTGTTGGGAAAATAATAGTCATATCTCACACAGGATTGCTGTCTATCTGGGAGTCCCTTTATAAAACAAAACAAAACTGACTCTGTGTTGCCCCAACAAGCAAAAGAATGCACAATCCAACACTGTGGTATTAAAAAATAATTAGAAATAGTTTCAGTTATTTTCCCTAAGCATTGTGTGTAGGATTAAAAAAAAAAAAAAAGATCTTATCTTGAGAAACTATTAAATGTATAAACACAACAAATTTTCAAAGTTTTCTATAAATGAAAATAATTCTAACTATCCTACACAAAGTTTCCATTTGATGGATATTAATTTCAACTAAGTAATAATGATCTGATCAGTGGGAAACTGGCCATCATGCATTTTCATGAATGCTCTAAGGTTTATTTTAGATTGCATTTGGATTCCAATGAAATAAATTATAAAACATCAATATGGAAAACTGAATTTATTTTCCTCAAATAGTTTACTTGCTTGAGGGGTGCTGGGGAGCTCAGTCGGCTAAGGCTCTGCCTTTGGCTCAGGTCATGATCCCAGGGTCCTGGAATCGAGCCCATGTAGGGTTCCCTGCTCAGCAGGTAGTGTGCTTCTCCCTCTCCCCCTGCCTCTACCTCCCACTTTTGCTTTCTCTCTCTCTCAAATAAATAAAATCTTAAAAAAAAATGTTTACTTGTTTGGTACAAAAAATAAGTATTTTATAATTCAGCTAGTCCAAAGTTTTATTGTTAACTATAAACTAAAATTTAAAAAGAGATTTCTTCTTGTAATTTGCCATTTGGTATTCAAAATTAGTTCAACAATATAGTAATACTTTGTTTTATTAAAAAGTTAGTTGAAGCAGAAATTTATAAAGTAATTAAGAATTTAATTAGCTTCCCATGTACAAATCTGAGAAAAACACCATGTGAAATCTGATTGCAAATTTCCTTTGTCATGTTAAGAAATGTTACACACAAAATATATAACATTATTTAGTATGTGGGAATTCGCATCCATGGTGTTCAAGTGCAGGAGGCATATATGTGTAATCTTTTATATTTCTAGTTTTCCAGGAAATGATTCTTAGACTTTGGTATAGAGATATCATAAGGGTGACAAATAAAAATTGTTTTACACTATATACTTAGACATCTGCAAACATTGTATAAAAATTCTATTGCTCCACATTCTCTGCAACAGTATTTTTTTCCAAGTTTTTATTTAAATTCCAGCTACTTAACACACAGTGTAATATTAGTTTCAGGTGTAGAATTTAGTGATTCATCACTTACATTGCAACATTATTTATTGTCAGTTTTTAACTTTGCCAATTTGGTGAGTAGAGAATCATCATTATGTTTTCTATTTCTTTCTCCTCATACTGAGGTCATACATATTGTTATGTTTCTTTTCATTCACGGTTCATCTTTTGTTGAACGTTTTTTCTTGTCTTTTCCCATTTTTTTTTTAACTTTTTAGTTATCGAATGATAGGAGTTTTGATGTAGGCTGCTACTATTTCTTTTTTGTGGGTTATATGTGGCTTGTCTTTACATTATTTCCTTAATAGCATCATTTGATGATAAGAAGCATTTTATTTATTTTCTAAACATTTATTTATTTGAGAGAGAGAGAGAGAGTGTGTGGGGGGGGGGGAAGGGGCAGACGGAGAGGGAAGAGAGAATCCCAAGCAGATTCCATACCCAGTGTGGAGCCCAACTCGGGGTTCGATCCCAAGACTTTGACATCACGACCTGAGCTGAAGCGAGTTGGATGCTTAAGTGACTATGCCACCCAGGTGCCCCAAGAAACATTTTATTTTAAAATAATTTCAAATTTACAGAAAAGTTACAGGGATAATACACTGAACTCCTCTGTATGTTTATCTAATTTTTCTTTAGCATTCTCTATATTGATACATATATTATTAGTATTATTGCCATAACATTGGCAGTTGCAAAGCTGTATAATGCATAACCACTGGGGTTCATTATTCACCTAGATCACAGTGAAAATAGTGCCTTTTCTAGATGTGAAGTCCAGTATTGCTGAGTATATTCTACTTCCTTCTTATGTAGACTCTTGTCTAGATTAGTAACTGCTTATTCTGGTACAACAGAAAAACATATGAGCTGATGCAATGCCAGCCTGTAACCTAATGGGGAATTTGTACCCACTCACAGCCAGGGATCTACTAGATACTCAGAAGAACAGCTAGAGGCAGGGTGACCATCCTGAGAAAGCATCCTTGGGGCACAGGCTAGAGGAAAGAAGCAAACAGCCATGGTAGGAAAGCGCAGTGCCTGTATCTTTATCTATTTCTGCTAGGAACAGAGGCCTTAAACCACTGGAAGAAAACCAAAAACACAGTCCTCTTAGGACCTGGTGAGAAACAACCCCAGTTAGGGGAAGGAAGGAGTAAAATACTCTCAGTCCCTGGGGGAGGGGAAGGAATATATGTTGGGCCAAGACTTGCAGCCTGAGACAGGGCAGAATCACTGACAAGGCCAACCCTCAGGAGTATGTAATGTCTAAGACTGAAGTTAATCAGAACAACAGAAAACAACTCCTCTACCACCCCCACTCATGCAAACTCTCCATCACCAACATAACAAGTGCCAAGTATCAAGCAGCAGTGGTTCATACTGGGAAAGGGGCAAGAACAGGGAGAGAAATTCTTCTCTGAGGCACAGAGCCAAGGGAAGCCTGAAATCTGCAGGTCAAAGAGACATTCAGGAAACATCTCAGGACACCAGCCCAAAGAAAGCAGAAGGTAGTGCTAGAGGAAACCATAGAAACAAACAAAAAAAACCCAGACCCAGCTTGACCACTAAAATTAGATTTCCTAAATACTCCAATAAATGTCCACAGAAGGAAAGGGGTACCATATCTAGGCATAAAAGTTTTTATCTCCATCTCTACTGTCACGCATGAAATGTCTGGTTTCATCAAAAAGTTACAAGATGGGCAAAGAAGTAAGCCACAAACAAACAGCAATCATCAGGACCAGATTCAGTTATGCCACAAATAGATAGATCTTGGAATCATCAGACATGTAATTTAAAATAACTACTATTAACATGTTAAGGCCTCTGGTAGACAAGGTAGACAATATGGATTACCAGTGGGTAATTTCAGCAGAGAGATGGAAACTGTAAGAAAGGATCAAATGAGAGGGGCGCCAGGGTGGCTCAGTCATTAAGTGTCTGCCTTCGGCTCAGGTCGTGATCCCAGGGTCCTGGGATCGAGCCCCGCATCGGGCTCCCTGCTCCGCGGGAAGCCTGCTTCTCCCTCTCCCACTCCCCCTGCTTGTGTTCCCTCTCTCACTGTGTCTCTCTCTGTCAAATAAATAAATAAAATCTTAAAAAAAAAAAAAGAGAAAGGATCAAATGAGAATGCTAGAATTAAAAAAAAACAGAATTAAAGATGAGGAATGCCTTTGATGGAACATTAGTAGATTGGCACAGCTAGGGACTTAATCAATAACCTTGAAAATAGGTCAATAAATCACCCAAAGGGAAACACAAAGAGAAAAAAAAAGTAAAATTTTATGAAAGAAGAAGAGAGCATCCAAGAACTGTGGGATAATACTAAGTGACCTGACATTCACGTATTTGGAATCCCAGAGAAGAAAAAGACAGAAGAAATATTTGAAAAATAATGGCTGTGAATTTTCCAAAAATTAATGACAGATACGATACCACAGCTCCCAGGATCTCAAAAGATACAAATAGGACAAATATTAAAATAAACAAAAAGCTAACAAAAAGAAATCTAGGTATATCTTCTCCAAACCAAAGAGAAAGAAACAAATCTTAAAAATAGAGAAAAAAGACACATCCTATGTAGCAGTAAAGTAGATTTCAAATCAGAACCATTCAAGCCAGAAGACAATAAAGTGGTATCTTTAAAGTGCTGAATGAAAAAGAACTTTCAATGCAAAATTATATGCACAATAAAAACATACTTGAGAAACAAAGAAAAAATAAAGCTGCTCTCAGATAAACAAAAACTGAGTGAAAGTATTATCAGTACTACCCAGAGCTGATAGCACATGTCAAACCAAACTATATGGTAACAGAGAGGGAGATATTGGGGGTACAGATTTCCCTCAACTTACAGTGGGGTTATAGCCCAATGAACCTATTATTAAATGGAAATATCGTAAGTTGAAAATGCATTTAATACACTAATCCACTGAACATCCCAGTTCAACTTCTCCCTTAAATGTGCTCAGAACAGGGCGCCTGGGTGGCTCAGTCGGTTAAGCGACTGCCTTCGGCTCAGGTCATGATCCTGGAGTCCCGGGATCGAGTCCCGCATGGGGCTCCCTGCTCGGCGGGGAGTCTGCTTCTCCCTCTGACCCTCCTCCCTCTCATGCTCTCTGTCTCTCATTCTCTCTCTCGCAAATAAATAAATAAAATCTTTAAAAAAAAAAGAAAAAAAATGTGTGAAAAATATATTGAATAATCATTTATATTTAAAAATCTTCAGGGGCGCCTGGGTGGCTCAGTTGGTTAGGCGACTGCCTTCAGCTCAGGTCATGATCCTGGAGTCCCGGGATCGAGTCCCGCATCGGGCTCCCTGCTCAGCGGGGAGTCTGCTTCTCCCTCTGACCCTCCTCCCTCTCATGCTCTCTCTCTCAAATAAATAAATAAAATCTTAAAAAAGAAAAATGTGCTCAGAACACCTACGTTAGCCTACAGTTGGGGAAGATCATCTAACAATCTAATATATAAGGCTTATTTTATAGTGAAGTGTTAAACGCCTCATGTAATTTACTGACTACTGTACTGAAAGTGAAAACGGAACGGTCCTTTGGGTACAGAGCGGTTGTGAGCGCATCGGGTGTTTAGCGCCGCGGTCAGGAGGCTGACGGGGAGCCGCGGTCGCGCTGCTGCCACCCCGCTGGGGACAGAGCATCCTGCGCGACGAAACCAGGTGGGGAAGAGATCAAAATCCAAATCTGGGCTATGGTTTCCACTGAATGAGGATCACTTTGGCACCGCCGTAAAGTCAAAAAAATGCCACGTCAAACCATTCTAAGGTAGACACTGTCTGTAAACTGTTGTAAGGTTCCTCTACGTAGGAAGCTGCATAACATGATTTGAATGTATCCTCTAATTAAAGATAAACCTCGTAAGCCTGAGGGCAACTACTAAAAATACTCTTTATAGATATAAATAGGGGCACCTGGGTGGCTCAGTCGGTTAAGCGTCTGCCTTCGGCTCAGGTCATGATCCCTGGGTCCTGGGATCGAGCCCCGCATCAGGCTCCCTGCTCGGCGGGGAGCCTGCTTCTCCCTCTAGCCCTTCCTCCTCTCATGTACTCTCTCTCTCTCTCATTCTTGCTCTCTAAAATAAATAAGTAAATAAATAAATCTTTAATGGGGCGCCTGGGTGGCTCAGTCGTTAAGCGTCTGCCTTCGGCTCAGGTCATGATCCCAGGGTCCCGGGATCGAGTCCCGCATCGGGCTCCCTGCTCAGCGGGGAGTCTGCTTCTCCCTCTCCCTCTGCCTGCTACTGGCCCCTGCTTGTGTGCTCTTTCTCTCTCTGTCAAAGAAATAAAATCTTTTAAAATTTTTTTTAAAAATTAAAAAATAAAGATAAATAACAATTAGTGGAGATTAAATGGAATCCTAAAAATTACTAAAATAAACTAAAAGATGGCAGAAACAAAGAAGATAAAAGAAACAAAGAGATGGAACAAATAGAAAATAGCTAGCATGGTAATAAGTTTTACTTCAACCACATTAATAACAACATTAATTATAAATAATCTATACATACCAATTAAAACACAGATACCAGGTTTAATGAAAAAGTAAAATTCAATTATATGCTGTCTACAAAGAATAAATGTTAAATATAAAGACATAAGTTGAAAGGAAGAGGGTGAAAAAAATCGTACCATGCAAGCACTAAGCAAAATAAAGTGGCAAGACAATATTAACATATCACTTTATCTAAAGGAGGAAATTACAAAACGATAAAGGTATCAATTTTCAAACATCTAACAATTCTAAATGTGTGAATCTAACGACAGAGCCTCAAAATGCATGAGATAAAAAAATAATGTGACTGAATGTAGGACTAGACAAATATGCAATTATAATATAGACTTCAAAAATCCTCTTTCAGTAACTGATGGAACGAGAAGTCAGAAATAGGTAACAGCACAGGACCTGAACAGCACTATCAACCAAACTGATGACATCTATATAACTCCCTCACAACAATGGCAGAATGCACAATATTCTCAAGAACACTCACCAAGCTAAAAATAAAGATATATTGTGGTCTACCAAGACTCTTTAAAAAGTAGAAATCATGCAGAGTATTTTCTCGGACAATAATGACATTCAACCAAGAATCAACTATAGAAAGATATCTGGGAAAGCTCAAAACATTTGGAAATTAAGCTTTATACTTCTGAACAGCCCATTTGTCAAGACAGAAATCATTAAGGAAATAAAATATTTTTAACTGAATAAAAATTAAAGTAGAATTAAAATTTGTGGTTTGCAGTGAAACAATGCTTAGAGAAAACTTTATAGCACTAAAGGATTGTAGGAGACAAATAGAAAGATCTAAAATCAGCAACCAACATTTCCAAATTAAGGAACTAGAAGAGCAAATTAAAATCAAAGGAGCAGAAGGAAAGAAACAATGAAAATAATAACAGAAATTAATGAAATTGAGAAAAGAAAAGCAATACAAAATATTAAAGTGACTCAGAAAAAAAAAAAAGAAAACAATACAGAAAATCAGATGAAATCAAAGCTGATTCCTTGAAGTGATTGATAAAATTGATAAATCCAGACTCAATGGGGAAAAAAGAGAGGAAACACAAAAATACAAATATCAGAAAAGAAAAAGAGAATATCACTACATACCCTGCAGATATTAAAAAGATAATAAGGTCATATTATGAGCTATATATGTCATAAATTTGATAACTTACACGAAATGGAGAAATTCCTCAAAATCATGGTAGAGACAAAACTAACTTCCACTTCAGCAAATGTGGAATTTCAAGCAAATTGCAAAATTCAGTCAACAAGCTGTTATTCTTTTTTGTTGTCTTCAAGATCATTCAAGAAGAACTGATAACATGAATAAGTGGAAAGTAGATGGCAAGAATGTTGAGCTAGTGGCCTGGAAGTGGCCTGGAAGACCACTCCTTTAACAGCATAGGAATAAAATAAGCAGAGAAATATAACACAGATACAAAGAGAAGCACAGCCAAATAAAGGCTGTATACTCAAGAGGGGTTTACAGGTCAATATACACACAATTACGTGCAAGATCTACGAGTCCAGGGGCTTGTCTCAGACTCAATCAAGATGATATTATTTGTTTATAGTATGTCTACGTGCAATAATCCCGAGAGAAACTGATTTGGCCATACTCATATTCACTTAGTTGTTGGCCAGTTATCATAAGAAAATGCAAAAAAGACAATATTGACTTTATAGCCATTAGTACATGGTAAATATCATAAAAAAATTTATGTTTGCTATATCCTGCTTGATGCAGGAGTAACTTAAAATAAGTGTCCTGGAAATTGGTTGTGCACGACCATATGCACATCTCACATAGTTACTGGTTTTGAGACGACACGTGTATGTGTTAAAAAAGCAAACACGTACAACAGCATAAATACCTACATACAAAATTTCCATGCTCAATAAATATTTTGTACAAAAGATTAAAAAATGTTTTATTGTAGGGCCTTACACTTTGGTTGGTTACATATTATGGGCGTTAACTAGCTAAAAAGTAGTAAAGTAGAAAAAAAGCATGAAAAGCTACTTGAGCAATAATGAGGAGGGATCTATTTGAAATGTAATCTAAGAATTTCGCTAATTCTGTTTAAAATGTTTTCAGAGACATTTGGTGGTTTGGGGAATTCACACGAGGCAGCCAGTAGCTCAATCTCCCAGTTGCACAGCCTCTTCCAAATATTTTCTATCTTCCTCCAAGAAATAAGATTGGAAAATAATTAGAAAGAATAACTTTGAGGATAACATAATTGAAAGGAGCCTCCAACCACTACAATGATAAATATTCAAGAATTTCGCTCCTCAAATAGCTACTTTAAATGGAACATACCAATATTTCATTGATAGTACAATTTGTATTTCACAAATTCAGAGATAGTCTGTGTTTAAATGGAGTTGACACTCTAAAAAATAAGGACTATTGGCATTATTTAAATACCTGAAAAGGTGGAAGTGGTCATGCTGAAGTTATCTGCATCCTAAAACATGTCAAATACATTAAATAGTTGAAAATAACTCAATACAATACAATAATATAATATTTGTTATACTAAAGCTTAGGAACTGAGGTGAGAGAAGAGAATGTTTAAAATATCATCACACACTAATATCTCTGACTGTCAAAATCAGTCATGGCAAAGATAAAAGTAGTCCATCCATTCCAGCAAAAGTGGAATTCCAAGTGAATTTCAGAGTTCAGTCAATCATGTATTACTCTTCCTGCTGGTACACAAGCAGGAACACACACACACACACACACACATACACACACATCAGAATGTTTTGCTCTTGAAAATCTCAAATTGTGATTTATGGCAGCTAAGTGATTTTATTCCTGAGAGCAATTCAATTTATATTCCATTTGGTGGAATTCGTTTTGAAGTGTTGAAATAAAGCCAGTTTCAGTTTGGACTGCTTCTAAGCCAACGCAAAGAAATCACAGCTATTCATAAAGCACAGAAGATTAAGAAACAATAACCAACAGTATTTTGCAAATTTAAAGATAATTTTTTTGCAAACAATCTGTAATTTTACAAATTGGTTGTATTGAAATAATTATCATATACAGCACATTTACACTACTATTTTTTTCTAATCCTGTCAATAATAATAAAGCAGAAATAGTATAATTTAATGCTCTATTGGAATGTTGCTGATGAAGTATACAAACAGTAGCAGTGTCCCAAGGGTACATGTGAATTAAAATCCATACATTGCCACGGAAAGAAAGTAAAAAGATTTTGTCATTTGTTGACTCAGCACTTTGAAGATACGATGAGCAGGGAGCCCGACACAGGGCTCCATCCCAGGGCCCAGGAATCATGACCTGAGCCAAAGGCAGACACTTAACTAAGTCACTCAGGCACCCCTCAGTTTGGTATTAAATCTTACAGAAACACAAAGGAGTACTGTGGTAAAGACCGAAACCGGAGACGATCTAAAATATATTGTTTTCTCAGATTCAAACACTCATGCCCATTCAGTAGGTGAATAGATTTTTGGTCTCTAGCATTATTGACAGTCATTGTCATCAAATATTATCATTCTTTGGAAAAATGAAAGCTATCAAAGATATTGAACAAGATAATATTTTATTCTCTGGAAAGCAATGCCACCAAAGGATTATATTAGTGTTTATTTCTTTTTTCAAGTGTAAAAAAATTTGCAATATTGATTTAACCATATCAATCTTCAGCACTTTCAAAAGAAGTGACAATGAAAAGGGATTGTTTTCATAACATACCATTGGAGAATATAAACTCCAGGTGGATATAAGACCTTACAACTTAGACCTAATGTCCCAGATTCTTCCTTTCAAGGCACCTGATTAGAGGCTGCAGATTTAGGAATACTGTCTATTTGCCTCAGTAGACAGGGCTTTTGACGTTCAAATGCTCAACGTCATCATGAAAGATTCTGGGGCAGTTTGAATTTGGCAGGCTACACTTACTATTACTAAATTAATCTAATTCCCAGAATTTGTGCTTTTACTTATGCCTCCCTTGACTGAAAACACATGGATTCAGGTTACTGCCTCCAGTGCTCCCCTAAATTATCGCTAAAAAATAACTGATGGTTCCATGACAGATTTCTTGTTGTTGTTCAAAGATATGTTTGTATTTCTAGAACTGTTTGCTGTCGTTTTAAGTTGTTTCACTAGTCTTCTCTATCCAAAGGCATTATCAAGTACCATGTAAGCATATATTTCATATAGAATACATACGAAAATTATGCTTACATGGTAATTGATAATGCCTTCAAACGTAATATATATATATATATACACACACACAGAATTGATAAAAAACCTAAATTCTTTACAAAATATGCTGAAATATATTACATAAATAAATATATTTTCATTTGGGTCTAGAGATTATTCCTAGAGTCCACAAATATAAGTATGTCTATTTATAGAAATACATAAGGCAAATTAAAAAAAATAAGTAAGATAGAATATGTCTCAGCCAAAGACTCTAAACACCGATATAGAGCCCAGTAAAATAATAATCGTAAAGTTCAGTATAAGAATATAAGACTGTTTCAGGGAATTCAGTTAAACCAGTTTCTCAAATAAAATAACTCACATTAAATTTCTTATGCAACAGTATTTACGAACAATAGTATATTAAATATGCAACAATGAAGTCAGAGGATATTTTCTTACCACTATAGACTTACTAGTAAAAGATATTTTATTACATCAAATTTAAGCATATTTGTTATTTTTTGTTTTACTAGGACTCTGATTTATCTAGATTATTTCATTTTAATTAAAAATATAGTAAAGTACTCACTTTATGACTAGCAATAATAAACTTTCTGAAACACATGGGAATATATAATTCTGTCTATTAAGCTGTTTAACATCAAATTGAGAAACCCTTGGGTCCAGGGGTTTTTGGTTAGGTGATAGATATGTTTTCTCACTGCTCCCCCCAAAGGAAAGTCAATAAATACATTTATATATATATACACGTGCAAAATTGACTACAGCATAAAGTGAGAAATATCCTAAAACATGCAGCAAATATTATGTAAAAGTAGATCACAATTAACAATTAGTTCATAAAATTATCTTCTCTATAATCTAAGCTGCTTAATGTTCAATAACATGTTTAAAAACGAAAATACTTTTTAGGGCACCTAGCTGGCTCGGTCAGAAGAGCATGTGACTCTTGATCTCGTGATCCTGAGTTCAAGTCCCATAATGCCTATAGAGATTACTTAAAATAAATAAATTTTTTTAAAAAGTGAAAATACTTTTGGAATAGAGCTAAGAATTCATTAAACTTAATGCATGTAATTATATATGTATAATGTTGAAATTTCCCTAATTGAAACCAAACACCTTCAAATGATCTTTTTATTAAACAGCATGATGATCTCAACTCATTCTGCCTATTTAGAAAGCTAATTTTGGCTAATTGTGTTTGATTCGGTTACTCTTCAATTTTTCATCCCCACTGAACTACCTTCATAGGAGAATACACTTTCCCGCTCAACGGATATTAAGCTAGACCATGTGCTTTGGCCACTGAAATACGGACAGAAGTGACAGTGTGTATGATGTGTGTGTGCCAGCTCAGAGCATTGCTTGTTTCCACTTAGCCATCTGGGAGCTTCCGACTTGCACCATAAGAAGTCTAAAACCTTGGGATCCCCTGACCCCCACTGAGTGAGTGACCCAAGCCAATACAATATAGGAGTGGAAAATACTGCTTCATGCCCTAGCTATTTTTCTAGTTGTTCCTTATGTAGCAAATGGTGACCAGTACACTAACCAGAAAGTATAATAATAATTAAGATACTGCTCACAATAACATAATATATAGTATTTACAAATTAACTCCCTGTTGAGCAGAGGACCCTGCCTTGGGGCAAGGACTCTGAGATCATGACCCAAGCCAAAATCAAGAGTTGGCTGCTCAACTGACTGAGCCATCCAGGCGCCCCAATATTTTTTTTAATGTAAGATGAAAGATGATGCTCTGAATAAATAAACAGAATTGCCTACTCTTGACTTAAAATTGCAAAGGTGTCAATTCATCCCAAATTAAAATGTAAATTCAATATAATCTAAATAAAAATTCCAGTTAATTTTTTTTTTAAGATTTTATTTATTTATTTGAGAGAGAGAGAATGAGAGAGAGAACACATGAGAGGGGATAGGGTCAGAGGACGAAGCAGACCCCCCGCTGAGCAGGGAGCCCGATGCGGGACTCGATCCCGGGACTCCAGGATCATGACCTGAGCTGAAGGCAGTCGCTTAACCAATTGAGCCACCCAGGCGCCCCCAGTTAATTTTTTAAGAAAGAAGATAAACATATTCTAAAGTTTGTATATTGCAGAATACCATTCTGCAATAGCTAAATCAACCTTAAAAAAAATAAAGAAAGAAAGAACAGAAAAAATATGTTAATGGGGGAGAACAGACTTTAGAGGTATATTGTATATAACTTACTATAAGATAAAAGGGGGAACCTGGGTGGCTCAGTCGGTTAAGCGACTGCCTTCGGCTCGGGTCATGATCCCGGAGTCCCGGGATCGAGTCCCGCATCGGGCTCCCTGCTCAGCAGGGAGTCTGCTTCTCCCTCTCCCACTCCCCCTGCTTGTGTTCCCTCTCTCGCTGTGTTTCTCTCTGCCAAATAAATAAATAAAATCTTTTAAAAAATACTTCAAAAAAAAGGAGGCATTAAGTATGAACAGGTAATTTAAAATCAAGGAAACAAAGATACCCATCAAATACAATAGATGGCGCTGTGCCAGTTCTCTTTCGTCAAGTAACAAACCAAGCTAAAACCTAGTGGCTAAAAACAGCAATCATTCATTTTGCTCCCAACTCTGTGAGTCAGGAATTCAGGCATGGCTGGAGTAGGTTACAGGTGTGTTCATGTGGTGTCCACAGAAGGTATCTGATGTTTTACATTGGTGGCTGAGGGGGTCAGTAGTGTGCAAAACTTCTCTGTTCACATTTCTGAAATGTCAGTAGAGACAGCAGAAGGCTTGGCTCAGCTGGAATACTCTCCTGCTCATGGAGCTCCAAAGGGCTGTCTGTCTGGTTTCTCCCACAAGGTAGTCAAATCTTAAGATCAGTATAGAAGCTGCCAGTACTCCTAAGGTGAGTCCTAGAGTTTGCACAGTACCACTTCCATCATAATTGGAATCACATAGTTGGTCACAGGCCAACTCAGATGCAAGGTAAGGACAAAGAGACCTCATCTTTTAATGGGGGAGGTGACAAAGGTATTCATAGTCATCTTTTAGTGGTGGTTGCCTATACAGGAAGAGAAAGGTGACAAGGGATTGGAGATAAATGGGAATATGTTCATTAAATAAAAGAGGGCCTAGAAGAAAAAAAAAAAGAGATAATGTGCAGTGAACTGAGGGGTATGTACCTGATACTTAGAAAAATCAGATTCAGGGCGCCTGGGTGGCTCAGTCGGTTGGGCGACTGCCTTTGGCTCAGGTCATGATCCTGGAGTCCCTGGATCGAGTCCCGCATCGGGCTTCCTGCTCGGCAGAGAGTCTGCTTCTCCCTCTGACCCTCCCCCCTCTTATGTGCTCTCTCTCTCATTCTCTCTCAAATGAATAAATGAAATCTTTAAAAAAAAAAAAAAAGAAAAAAAATCAGATTCAGATTTTACAGTTTGGGAGAATCCTATAATGCTGTGTCTGTCTTTCATCTAATCATTTCTTTAGGTCCATTTTTTTCTGCCTAAACATTATGACCAATATTTCCATGATAATTGTAATAATGTTTTAGTAGGATAGTATTGGCTAGAATAACATTGTCCCCTTAAATTCTCCAGACCGGAGCAAATATTTTAAAATCTTACCTTATGTTAAATCTGAATTTAATCACCTGGGGAAAAATTAAGTATCAGCATTTTGAATGGATAAGCAACTTCAAAATTCTGAAGGAAAAATGCTTCCTCCAATGGAAACTGCCTCTAAAACTCAAAAGAGGCACAGCTGCATCTTATAAACAAAAGCAATTTGCACTCATTTTCCTCATCTTAACATGGAATGCAAACACAGACCATTGTTTTGGGTGTTTCTTTTTTTCTTTTTTTGAGAAATAAAAACCCATTTTTTAGAAGAATATTACAGTTTATAGATAACACTCTATAAAACATGATTTCATTGCTGAATCTGGAATTTTGTGTTTAAATGTTAAGATATTAAAACAAAAGTCTAGGGTGCCTGAGTGGCTCAGTTGGTTAAGCGACTACCTTCAGCTCAGGTCATGATCCCGGAGTCCCAGGATCGAGTCCTGCATCGGGCTCCCTGCTCAGCGGGGAGTCTGCTTCTCCCTCTGGCCCTCCCCCCTCTCATTGATATCTCTCTCTCTCTCTCTCTCATTCTCTCTCTCAAATAAATAAATAAAAATCTTAAAAAAAAAAAAAGAATGCTTTTAAAAAAAAGAAAATAAAAAAATAAGACAAAAGTTTAAAGAGGTAGGGCGCCTGAGTGGCTCAGTTGGTTGAGCGACTGCCTTCGGCTCAGGTCATGATCCTGGAGTCCCTGGATCGAGTCCCGCTTCGGGCTCCCTGCTCGGTGGGGAGTCTGCTTCTCCCTCTGGCCCTCCCCCCTCTCATGTGCTCTCTCTCATTCTCTCTCTCTCAAATAAATAAATAAAATCTTAAAAAAAAATCTTAAAAAAAAAAGTTTAAAGAGGTATTTATTACGATGACAGACATTTTTTAGTCAATCAAATACATGTATCCAATACCTACTACACTCATGGCAATTTTAAAAAGCCTCTGGAATCTTTAACCAACTACCAAAATGATGCTAGGGGATTTACTTACCATTTTCAAGTCTTTACATATTGAGGGACTGGACTACAAATCTGAGATCTTTTCCACAGAAGTTTCATCTCTAATAAAAAATCTTGGCAGAACTAATGAGAAAATTAAAAGTAGTATACGAAAAAGTCACAAATTAGATCATCAGTTAATAAATACACATTATCCCAGCAGAGAGTGTTATTGAAGCAGGAGCGAAAGGAAAGAGGGAGTCAAAATTGGCCTAGAACTTGAAGAATGGTATATTTGAATAGGTACAGAGAAAAGAGAAGCACTTAAAGTTAAATAAACATCATGAGAGAGGCTAAGGAAACAGGACTGAGGAGTTGCCTAGGGCAGTCAATAAACCGACTTTGAGCAGGCAGAGGCTGCAACTGGTGGCTGAATCCTACCCTTGGGTTTTGTTTGGCAAGCAGAGTAGTTTTCAAATACTTGTTAGTTGCCCACATTAAAAAAAAAAAAGAGAGAGAGAGAGACTTTACCTAGCTCTCAAAGTATCTGACAGAATTGGCCCTTCTGCCCACATGGCAAAAATCTGCTGGCACTAAGTGGAGCTTGCCCACTTTCAGATGGAACATTCACTCTGCAGTTGTCCACAGTTCCCACTAATTTCTACTAAACTCAATCGATTTTACTTATCTCTATTCTCCACTTAGCCTATTCTGTCAAGAGCCACAGAACAGGCCCATTTTTCAGAAATGAGACAGGTTACAATTTTCAGGCTATACAATTTGAATTTCATCCTGAGATTTTACTATACACAGTTTTTAACAAATGTTTATGCTTTTGAAATGCATTTTTTGAATATTAAAAATAGTTCCAATTAAGTGACTAAAGACACTAGAACCAAAGCTTCCTCCTCAGGAATTGGGAAAAGATAGAATCATGAGCCAAGTAAAAAGTTGATTTTAGAGGATCATTGTTTTTTTAGAGGGGAGAAAGAACTATAAGAAAATAGGGTAATTAAAAAAAATGTTGGGCTTTGGGCTGAGACTAAATATGGGAGTAGGTATACAGACTTAGCTCCTTGTAGCTCTAGGTTAGAGATCGGGCTCTCCACCTACCATTTCTGTGATTATTGCCTGTCGCTGTCATCTATTGATTGCCCAAAAGGCCACCAGAAAAGCAAGGCTTTTTTTTTTTTTTTTTTGGCATGGAGGTAAAGAGGGGAGAACCACCTTGACAGTCCCATAGAAGTGTCTCAATTTGGAAAAGTAGGACTTAGCCTCTGCGATTTTAAGATAAGCCTCACAAAGAGAATACTTATGGAGCTCGGGTAGATTTTATGATTTAATAGCTTAGGATGGATGGGCACAGGAAGCAAGGGTTTTTGCAGCAAATCTTGATGAGAAAGATGTCATCTTGATAAGTAAGATGTTCCTTGGTTCATAGTCTTCTTCCAGAAGCAGGTACCTCCAGGAATAAGTATGTAAGTTACCTTTGCTTGGTGTCAGCATTTTTCAACATAGAGAAAGGAAAATATGTTCCTGGTATTGTTTCACATAGTAACAGAAAAAGTGTATCCAGCCTCAGTGTGTTGGTTTCAGTTCTTCTCACTCAGCCCACCAGAGCTTCATTTTTCTCCTTGGTAAGAAAATGCTGATAATATCTCCAGAGAGATCCTGCCTGACCACTCCATATAAAATGGATCTTCACTCCCCACTTCTGTTATTCCATCTTTGTGTCTATTTGTTTCCCTCATGGTATTTAGCTTGTTAACATCTTTAACTACTGTTTATTTTTATTTTTTTTACATTTAACACTTTCTTTTTCACTGAATTATAAGCACCATGAAGTCAGAATCCATCTCTATCTTGCTCACCTTTTACCAACAAACTTTAGCAATGTATACAGCTCACAGTGGAAATTGACTGTTGAATTAATTAAGGGGGTGCCTAGGTGGCTCAGTCAGTTAAGTATCTGCCTTCAGCTCAGGCCATGATCCCAGGGTCCTGGGATCAAATCCGGAGCCCGGCTCCCTGCTCAGCAGCGAGGCGAGCCTGCTTCTCCATCTCCCTCTTCCCCTCCCCCTGCTTGTGCTCTCTCTCTCTCAAAAAAAAAAAAAAAAAAAAGAGGGGAGGAAGAGTGGAGAGTAGTGGAATAAAAAATAACTTTTATTACTATAAGCTTCATAGAAGCATTTTCATTTAAAATCACTTATATATGTAGCTAATAAAATATTAAAGTCATAATATTTAAAAAACATAATAACTACTTATACAGATAATTTGGTCAAAAGACCTTATTGATGGGAGATAAGCCAATAGGTCTGTGCTACTTTCCCATCACCCTCCATCCCACAGACCGTCAGCTATGATGAGGTTTACCCTGCTCTTCCATGATTTCATACTGCTGCAACATGCTTTTTCTTTATGTCCTTCCATAATACACATACTGGAGAACTCCTATTCCATCTTGAAGACCCACTTTGGAGAGCTGCTTCTTTATGAATCCTTTTCCTTCTGCGTGACAACTGCTAGGAGCACATTCTTTCTGTACTCTGTGTACTTTGAACTTGTAGGGGAGATGAATCTTTTTTTTTTCCTCTACCCTCTTAGTTTCAGTGTCTAGGGCCAGAGAATCAAACTGAAAAAAGACAGATTAACAAAAGAGGGAAAAGTTTATGTACTTATGCATGGGAGTTTCAAAAAGAAATGGAGACTCAAGGAGGAGGCCAGAGGATTGAGACTTTTTTACCATCTTAGCTACACAAAGGGAAAAAGATTTTGGGCTGCTGGGCAGGAGAGACAGGTTATGGGTAAGTGAGGGGAGGAAGTATTTGGTAAATAAGGGTTATCTTGTTTGGAGAATCTCTCAGGTGGTAAGAGCTGTCTCCAGAAATAGCTGTCTTCCTGTTACAAAGAGAGCTTTACAAATGGAAATTTGTTTTATTAATACAAATTTCCTTTACAAAGGAGGAAATTTATACTTTATTTTTACATAGTTTGTGAAGAGGTAAAGAGCTTTTCTTGCATCTGTGGTTTTGAATGACCTTTAGCTCAAAATAATTCCTATGCCAAAGTGCCACACTTTGGGCTGGCATATTTTGGTTTTCTTCAAACTGTTGATGCTCTTCCTTGTCCACTCGCAGATCTTATCCACAACCAGTGTTCTTGAAAATGAGGGAAATAGGTTGACACTGGGGATGATTAAGGCAAATTCATCACCCCTGCTGGACAAACAACGCGAAGGTGTTCTTACTGAGAGATTCAAAGCATCCTTTTTACTGGTCAAAACAGTGTTTGTTTTAATAGATAAAGGAACTGAGTTTTGTTTGCTGAAACCTAAGAGAATTATTCTCATTTCTTGAATTATTGCAATTCTAAGTCTATTTCCCCACCTGAATTTATTCCATGCCAGGGATAACTTTCTTTGATTGGTCCAAATCCAATTATCCAACTTGGAAGCACATTTATTAAAATTATTTAGAAAAAAAGTTTTTTTTTTTTAAATTCAGCTATTTTCATTCTTAGCCTGCTGAGTCTGAATGTTAACGTACTTCATTTGGCCCTTCAAATGACTTTGTTTCAGTAATGTGTTGATGACAGCTATTCGCTGGTTCACATTTAAATTCTTTTTGCCTGGGCTATTTAAATTGTAATTGGCACTGACGGCCAATGGTCACAAAGAGACCATAGTTACACAATGCGTATTCTTAGCAACAGAAAAATAATGGGAGAAAAGTCACTATAGCAGAAACACCAGGGAAAGACTTAATACAGTTTGATGAACATCTAGAATATGCATTTAACACTACAAAAATTATACTTTGTCTCAACAGCAACATTCATCAATCGCATTACTCCTACCAGTAAGATGACAGTTAAAAACTGTAATACCAGGGGCGCCTGGCTGGATCAGTCTGTAGAACATGCAACTCTTAATCTTGAGGTTGTGAGTTTGAACCCCACGTTGGGTGTAGAGATTATTAAAAACAAAAAAACAAAAAAACACCTGCAATAATAACAGCAACCTCTGAAGTGTCATTCTCTTGTGATGATCTAAATATGACTTATTGCTTTTGTTTTTCTTTACATGGTTTTGGGCAGTACTCACTAAGCACCTACACTGTTCTGAATATTTTTTCATAAAATAAACTTCCGGTATTGCAATAGAAACTGTCAAGTTTTTTTCTGTTTCCTTTCCTTTGCCAAATACATTTATAGTACGCCATTGGCCATTTTAGCACGAAATACTCAGCTGCGGTTTACTACCTCCAGTCAGCTCTATAGATTCAAACTGCTCCCTTCACTTTTAAGTGATGCAGGTACATTGAATGGACACACCACATATACATATAAGATTGAGTTTAAAAATCCTTTACCTCTTGGGGCACCTGGGTGGCTCAGTCAGTAAAGTGTCTGACTTTGGCTCAGGTCACAATCTCGGGTCCTGGTGATGCAGTCTTAGAATGGAGGTGAGGTGCGGGGGGATTGAGGTCCGGAGCCGACGGTCGAGAATGTCTTCAGTGTAGAAAGGTGGTTTGGTTAAAGCAAGGGGTCAGGACCCGTGAGCAGAAAGAGCTGTGGCCCCGGTCGCTGCTCCCTGCTACTGCTGCCCTGGGACTGTGAGGGTCAACTGATTATATACTTTGGGGTGCGGGGAAGTAAAGACAAGGGAACTGCCAAAAGGATTTTCATATGCTAAAGAAGACTCACCGGATACTGGAGGCCTTGCTATTGTCAAACCAAGCTTGTTTTCCCCCCAGCGAGGCATTAACATTAAGACAGGTAGGAGCTTCTGGGAGGAACATTCTACGCTGCTGCTGCCTCAAGTATCTCAATGGGCTGTAGGTTATACGGACATTTAATTTTATCTACATTTCCTTCTGTCTTTGTTTCCCACTAGGATCGAGAGCACTGCACCCAGCTCCGCACTCAGCGGGGAGTCTGCTTGTCCCTCTGCCCCTCCCCCTGCTTGTGCTTGTGTTCTCACGCCCCCCCAATAAATAAATTAAATCTTTACCAAAAAAAAATCTTTTACCTCCTGTGAATGTAAAAGTAAAAAAAGATGAACTGTAACGATGAGCAGTGTTTGGCCCACAGCTGAGCCCCTTTATTACAAACTAGGGAGCAACTGTACCAGTTGCATGTGAAGGGTACTAGAATATGTCACCCCAAAATATGCCTTTTGGCATATGGATTATTTTGAACCAAAGCCCATTAAGAACCAGCAGATGCAGGAAAAGCTCTAAAAATAGGGCCTAAGTTTTCCTTTTGTAAAGGAAATTTACACTTAAAAAGAAAATTCAATTCTTAAAACATGTCTCCCTCCTTCTCCTTGAGGAAGATTCTTAATGACTTATCAGTGATGACAGCACCAGCTTGAATCTGTGTAAGCAACCTTACTAATAAGACTTGTTTACCACACTTTTCTTGATCACCTCCCATAACTCGCCTCCTCCACCCAGAAGTCAAAAACCCATTTTCTTTATTTAGCCGAAGATGGTGTATAAGCCCAAGTTCTAACCTCCCCTCTGGGTTACTCAACACTGCATGTTCCCATATGTATGCACAGTGCATGTTGTAATAGAATTCTGTATTTCTTTCCTTTGCTAATCTATCTTTTGACAGTCTAATTTGCAAGGTCCCAAGCAGAGAACCTAAGCTGGGGAGAGGAAAAAGCTATGTTTTCCCCTTTACCTACACAGATTCCTGGTTGCTAAAACTCACTTCCCTCCAACATTTGTCTATGCCTTTACCTACCCCCGATACCAATCACACAACAATTCCAGTAAGAATTTACCTTTTCGTAATTGGATGCTGAGTGAAGACAGATTTACTCCGGCAGAATAAATTTTGTAGCTCCTTATACTAAGGGAACAGATCTTTATTTTTACTCTAAATGCCTAACACAATACAATAAATATCTGTTAATGACTGTGGTAGAAGTTATCTAAAACACTACTGCAGGATGCATCACTTCAGGGAATTGTTAATTAAAATAATATTAAATTAAAACAGTATTAAATTAAATTAATAATAATTAAATTATTAAATTAAATTATTAATATTAAATTAAATTATTAATAATATTACATTAAAATATTTTATTTTAAATATATGTTAAATATATATATTTTATATATATTTATATATTTAAATATATATATTAAATATATAAAATAAAATAATATTTTACAACTAGCTATTGATGTGGACATTTCTTTTTTTTCTTTTTTTTTAAAGATTTTATTTATTTTTTAGAGAGCGAGAGAGCGAGAAACAGCATGAGAGGGGAGAGGGTCAGAGGGAGAAGCAGGCTCCCCGCTGAGCCGGGAGCCCAATGTGGGACTCGATCCCAGAACCCTGGGATTATGACCCGAGCCGAAGGCAGACGCTTAACGATCTGAGCCACCCAGGCGCCCTGATGTGGACATTTCTAAAATTAATTTCTTGTGGAGTGAGAAAAGATACTATACTAAAGATTTTTCAATACAGGTCTAGTTATAAAGCCATTTCAGTGGAAGAATAGAAGATAGGTATTTCCAAGACACCAGCTACAAGGCCATTTCAGAAGACCAGGACCAGGAATTCAATCCTAAATCCACTATGGCTCTTGGAAATAAAGAAGCCTGATAAAAAGGTATACCCTCCGCCGTTTGCTTACAGATACAGGCACAAAGCTATCTGCTGAACATTAAAGGAATTCTTTTTCTTAGCTAAAATAATAGGTGAGTTTATCTTACCGTGTTTCTTTTTACTTAACACCTTTAAGGACCTAAAAGCTATTGTTGCACATAGGAATGCCATCCTTTGAATTCTGTCTTTACATGAAATTTTAAGCAAATATGATACTGTTTTGACATTATAAGTTCACTGCCTCCTAATAATATACTATTACTATATTTTGTTTCTGTGAAAGCATCATTAGGTTAATGTACAATTATGATATGCATAAGGAATATGGTTCAGTAACTACAATATTTCCAACTTCAATCCTTTGTCTTAGGCAAAATGAACAAAATAGCAATAGGCCTTAAGTTTAGATATATTCCAAATGCAAAGTCATAAATAAAATAATTTCAATACAATAAGAAATGAAAGCCTTAACTTTTAAAAGTCTGGGAAGGGGCGCCTGGGTGGCTCAGTCGTTAAACGTCGGCCTTGGGCTCGGGCCCTGATCCCAGGGTCCTGAGATCGAGCCTCGCGTTGGGCTCCCTGCTCAGCGGGAAGCCTGCTTCTCCCTCTCCCACTCCCCCTGCTTGTGTTCCCTCTCTCGCTGTGTCTCTCTCTGTCAAATAAATAAATAAATAAAATCTTAAATAAATAAATAAATAAAAGTCTGGGAATATACCCCAAAAGATAATGGTTTCTTTCTTTTTTTCTTTCTTTTTTTAATGATTTATTTATTTATTTATTTATTTGACAGAGAGAGAGAGAGAGAGAGAGATTGAGAAAGAGCAGGGGGAGTGGCAGGCAGAGAGAGAGGGAGAAACAGGCTCTCTGCTGAGCAGGGAGCCCGATTTGGGGCTTGATCCCAGGACCCTGGGATCATGACCTGAGCTGAAGACAGAGGCACCCCAAGATAATTGTTTCTAACAGACCAAGTTAGTGATCCTACAGTCAGAAAAATTTCTAAGGATCTATCACAATTAAAAGTTATTTCTTCCATCTTCTTTTGCAGGCCATTCCTTTAAAATGAGCCACCCGCTTTGAATTACAGGTTAGGCATTGTTTCTTTTAATTGTGATGTAACATTCAGAAAAATGAAAAGGACAATGATGAAGCAGAGAAAGGTAAAAGGAGAAATATGCTTCCTTATTATCTGCTTTTGACTAAGGTCTTAATAAAGGTTAGTTATAATTAAATTAGATCAGAGTCTTTCTTTTTTTAAAAAAAATTTTATTTATTTGGGGTGCCTGGGTGGCTCAGCCGTTAAGCGTCTGCCTTCGGCTCAGGTCATGATTTCAGGGTCCTGGGATCGAGCCCCACATCGGGCTCCCTGCTCGGTGGGAAGCCTGCTTCTCCCTCTCCCACTCCCCCTGCTTGTGTTCCCTCTCTCGCTGTGTCTCTCTCTGTCAAATAAATAAATAAAATCTTAAAAAAAAAAATTGAGAGAGAGAGAAAGAGAAAGAATGAGGGGGAAAAGGGCAGGGAGAGAAGCAGGCTTCTCTCTGAGCAGGGAGCCCAACGTGGGGCTCTATTCCAGGACCCTGAGATGATGACCTGAGCTGAAGGCAGACACTTAACCGACTCAACCATTCAGGTGCCTCTTTTTTTTTTCTTTCTTTTTTTCTTTCTTTCTTTCTTTCCTTTTTTAAAAGTAAACTCTACCCGCAACATGGGGCTCAAGCTCAGGACCCCAACGTCAAAAGTAGCATGTTTGGGCGCCTGGGTGGCTCAGTTGGTTAAGCGACTGCCTTCAGCTCAGGTCATGATCCTGGAGTCCCGGGATCGAGTCCCGCATCGGGCTCCCTGCTAGGCAGTGAGCCTGCTTCTTCCTCTGACCCTCCCCCTCTCTCATGTGCTCTCTCTCTCATTCTGTCTCAAATAAATAAATAAAATCTTTAAAAAAAAAAAAGTAGCATGTTCTACCAACTGAGCCAGCCAGGCACCTCCAGAGCCTTTATTTTAAACAAAATATAAATATTTGAAGCTATATTTGCATTTGGTAATTAAAAAATTATGATTTCAGGACGCCTGGGTGGCTCAGTCGGTTAAGCGTCTGCCTTCGGCTCAGGTCATGATCCCAGGCTCCTGGGATCAAGTCCCGCACTGGGCTCCTTGCTCACCGGGGAGCCTGCTTCTCCCTCTCCCACTCCTCCTGTTTGTGCCCTCTCTCTCTCTGACAAACAAATAAAGTCTTTAAAAATAAATAATAAATAAAAAATTAAAAAATCCTGATTTTTCTTGCCTAAAAGTTTTTCCTCTTTCACATTTACGCAGCCCCAATTGGTTGAGTATTAGTTTGCCTTTCATAATGTATTTTTTTTTAAATTTTTTTATTCTTATGTTAATCCCCTTACATTACAACATTAGTTTTAGATGAAGTGTTCCATGATTCATTGTTTGTGCACAACACCCAGTGCTCCATGCAGAATGTGCCCTCCTAAATACCCACCACCAGGCTAACCCATCCTCCCACCCCCCTCCCCTCTAGAACCCTGTTTGTTTTTCAGAGTCCATCGTCTCTCATGGTTCGTCTACCCCTCCGATTTCCCCCACTTCATTCTTCCCCTCCCGCTACCTTCTTCTTCTTCTTCTTTTTTTTTTTTTTCTTAATAATGTATTTTTTTAATTGGCTTTTCCTAAAGACTGTTTTCAAAGACATGACAGAGCTTATGGCCTATTTAAAAGAAAATCTCATATGATCACACTCAAGCATTACTCAGGAGAATGAAGTCTCATAAGAAATTTTATTCTAATACCAAAGAATAGCTTTACACCAATTTATACTCAGTCTCATCTGTAATCACTTAAGTCATAAGTATTATAACCTCCAGCCCCTCTTTCATCTCCTGGTGATTCTACATAGCAACAGCAAGCTGTTTTCAGGAGGCCAAAACCTCATTTGAAGGGTTTCATAATTAATGCATGCCTTTGAGAGTTTATTTCATTCACAAAATGACAAGATTACCCAGTCCTTGGATGTATCAACTACTGCCATGAAATTTTACCCTATCTGTGCATAAGGAAAAAAAAAATCTGATTTGCTTATTAATTTAATTAAGATTTATTGGGCACTTACTATGTGTCAGGTAATGTTCCAGGCAAATGAGAAGAAGATGCACCTTGTAAAATTTGGAGCCCAATAGACCTAGAATTAAATATTGATTCTGCTATTTATTAACTGAGTTTGTAATAAAGAATTTGGCTGACCTTTGTCTCTGGTTCCTGGGAGCTAGCTTCTAAATCCTTGGAATTTCATGAGTGATAGGAGTGTCTTTGTTATTCATGTTCAGCCCCTGGGACCACACCTGGACAGTTTATGCTAACAACGTCCTCTAGGGTGTATATACTAATGAGATGTCTCAGGATGGGGCCAGGCCATGGCAAAAAGACCACGGGTTTGATTAGACGTCTGGGGCTTTGAGCTGCTGTAATATCAGCCTGAACTCCAGGGGAAATGGACACTGAGTTCAAAGATGCAACCAATCCTGTCTACATAATGAAGCTTCAGTTAAAACTCAAGGCCCCAAAGCTCAAATGATCTTCTTGGGTTGGCAATATTCCCTGCACACATTGATGTCAGGAGGATACAGAATCCCAGATCAGTGATTTCTGTGAGGCTAGCAAATTATAGATAGTTGGGGTGGTTTTGGGAAACCCTAAATTTGCAGTTGGTGTTAGACGCCTTGGGGAGACCTGGTGATCGGAAAGACTGCGCCCTTAACCCCAAATTTGGCTAAATCCAGGTACTAAGCAACCTTCTTTGGCAAATTATCTTTTTTAAGTCTTAGTTTTCATATCTTTAAAATAGGTAAAATAATAGTATCTAAGTTACCGGGTTGTTGTAAAGATGAAATAGTTTTATGAAGTATTTATCGTATGTCTTGCACATAATAGGTTCTCATTTATGCTTTTATTATCATTGGCTTGGAATTTTAAAAAATGCATTATCTTATGAATGAAAGATTCTTAATAAAAAGCTCTCTTAGAGCACACAGGCAAAGGATGTATCAATTTCCACGTATCTGGTCCTTGACTAGTTTATCTTGTCTGTCAGATATGAGAACTCCATCTGTAAACATCACATCACCAGCGTCAGTGACTTGAATATCATTAAGAGTCTTAGGACTATGACTAGTTCTTTCAAAAACAAAAAAACAAACAACAACAACAACAATAAAAAGCCACATGAGAATTACAGGACAGAGCTCCATCACAAATTTCTAAGGTTTAACAAAAGGTCAAATTACTCTGCAAAGTAGTAACTGAGAAACTACAGTGACATAATAAAGTCAGTGGATCAGGAACAAAAGACTGGCTCAGAGCCCTGATTCGGACAGGACGTTTTTATTACTTTCAGCTCTGTGGCACCGGAAGCGGCCCTTACCTATCTAAAAATGCAACTATGATCCTGTTATTAGAGCTGAAGTGAATATTAAGTGAAGTGGTGCATACAAAAGAGCATCAGAAACTATGTTTTATTTAGTGTGTGTAATCATTGATTTGGACACATAATGATACTCTAATATGGAGGTAAAAATGCTTTTGAGCAGTGAGATAGAAACCCAATTGCCTAACTTAATCAGGGTAAGAATATTAGGTAAAATAAAGTTGCCATTGAGAAGTAGATCCCTACAGTTGTGACTGATGTCATTTAAGGATGAATCCCAGAGTATCAAATTAAAAAAAAAAAAAAGATCAAAAAACAGGCTGCAAGCCAGATGTGCCCACAAAGATGTACTAATTAGTCTGCAGAGTTTTTTTTGTTTTTTTTTTAAAGCCCTTTTTATGTTCAGCTATAGTTGACCCATATTACCCAGTGGCAACTATGAATTGGAAAAAAAAATGGAGTAATTTCCCGCCCATTTTCCACTGTTCTCACTCAGGTCCCATTTCTTCATTTACATCACTGACCTAATACCTATAGGCATGTGTGCCTCTGACTCATTTCATAGAGTTGAGTAACTTCTAGAATCAGGCTGTTTGCGAATGGTAAAAACCAAAATAGATGTGGACAAGGAGGACAGCAGAGCAAAACAGGAGATCAAAGGATGTTTGTTAAGAACAAAATGGTTTACAAGTCAGGGAGGAGAAGGAATTACAGTTCAAGCACCTAGAAAGCCTTGCAACCTAATGCCCTATTGGCCCCCAATTCTTGTTATATCTGCAGAAGAATCCAATAGCCGCGAGTTTCGGCTGGCCTTCTAGGAAGAATCCCGCTTGGAGGCAGCTGCAGCTACGGTGGGCAGGTCTTGATTACCCTCCATCCAAGCAGAGCTGTGAAATGTAACATTTCTGATTTTACGTTGGCTAACCCATCTGTCTGCAAAGACTCCTCCTCAGTTCTTATTGAAATACAGAAAATAATTTCTAACTTTGGCCGGAAAGGGGTGCTGTGACAATCGTGAAAACTTGGACAATCAGAAATCACACCATAAAGGAGGCCAAGAAATGCACCTTTTCATTCAGGATACTGAGTGTTAATTGAATCCCCCTTCCTACCTCAAAAATAGGCTCTCCCTCTGACATTTTGGGAAATTATAAGCAAGGGCTTCTAATATGATAGAGAAACAAAGACCTGACAGTTCCATGGGAATAATGGTGGCTGAATATATACGAGTGCCCTGGAACCTGACAGTTAGGATCGCACTGGGACACTGAGGGAGTGAAGTGACCCACTGCAGTGGTTCTGCCTCTCTCTTGCTACTGCCAGAGAAATGTAGGGAAGGCACAGTGGGGCTGGCCTGCGTGTGCATCGCCCTGGGTTGGCAGCTTTTGTTAACAGCCATATTTCTGAGGCAGGTGACTCATATCCATAAGGTTATATTATATGGTAAGAAAAAAATAGCAGAAGCCAACACCTGAGTTCCTTCACTCAGGTATTCATTAAATAATTTATCCAATGGATGCCTGGGTGGCTCATTCGGTTAAGCGTCTGCCTTCAGCTCAGGTCATGATCTCAGGGTCCTGGGATCGAGTTTCGCATCGGGCTCCCTGCTCAGTGGAGAGAGCCTGCTTCTCCCTCTGCCTGACGCTCCCCCTGCTTGTGCTCTCTGTGGCTCCGTCTCTCTCTCTCTCTCTGACAAATAAATAAATAAAATCTAAAATAAATAAATAAATATTTTATCCGAGAAATATCAGTTGGTAAACTCATACGAATTCAGTAACCATTTTAAGAATTACAAACTTCAAGGAACTTAACATCCAGTGAGAAAATCTGTGTAAGCTTTTTGTAGTTAAATATCTAAAGAGCATTACTGACAACAAGCGCTCTAAATTTCCAGATAAGGAAAAGTCTGTAGCATTTTGCAGGCCTATGCTAGAGAAAGTGAAACTTGAGTAGTGGAGTACTTGGGTAGCAAAACGAAGCAAAGGTTGTGATAATGGCAAGCTTTCGCTTCGAACTCCTTCAGGATTTCCCATTACCAAGTGGTAAGGAACCTTTTATTAAGACATACCAGACAGGGAAGATCGGGTTCCAAACTAAATTCCAGCCTTAGCTGTGACTGCTCCCTGGCTATGCCAATCGCTGCAGACTGTTTCCATGACCCAGACATGACGCGTGTTTGCAACCCCCCGTGTCCTCTTTGGCGCATTTCCTGCTGCTTTTCCCTACTCTGTATGTTTCGTGAAGTCTAGCAGACCCTTCAGGGTGCAACTCAAAATGCCAGGAAAGTGGGACCTGGTTCCTAGTTCCTTCTCTCTGAAGGAAGTTTCAGTTAACCCCTCCTCTGTGCTCATGCTGAGCTGCGGCGGCAGAAGTTAGGGCTTGGGGTGGGACATCAGCACCCCAATCGTCTCCATCAATAACCCCTAAATCTTTATACAAACAACCGACTTCTTTTAGTTTTATTTTACTAGCTATGCAATGACACTTTGTGTTGTTGCCACTGAGACATTTAGTACAGCATACGCATTAATAATATAACACTTTCCTATTATATTATTAGTAGTGTTTACTTCTCTCTTCCTTTTTACATTGTGAACTCTCGTAATTCAACAAATATTTCTGAATGCTTACTCTTGTGCCAGGTAATGCACCTGAGGTAAGCAACTACATTTTTCCCTAGATCCATAATATGGTTTATAGCCTTCAGTTGGAGCCCTTAAGAACTAAAATAAAAAAAAATCCTATGTACTTTCATATAATCTAAGTCAAAAACTCTGGAGAATTATTTGCTTCCTGATAATTAACTCCTTTCCTTTCTACAGTTACTTGCCTTTCTTTTCTTTTCTTTTTTTTTTTTTTTTAAGATTTTATTTATTTATTTATTTGTCAGAGAGAGAAAGTGAGCACAAGCAGAGGGGGCGGCAGGCAGAGGGAGACGCAGGCTCCCTGCCCAGCAAGGAGCCTGATGTAGGACTCGATCACAGGACTCCGGGATAATGACCTGAGTGGAAGGCAGACGCTTAACCAACTGAGCCACCCAGGAGTCCCTTGCCTTTATTTTTAATGTAATTTTTTTTTATCTTCTTCTGGGTTAAAGACTCTATCCTGGATAGAAAACATTCTCACAAGTCTGAACACTAGAATACTACTATTTCCTTGCCTTAAGGGCTAACAATACATACATCTTGCCCTACAAAGTCCCCCTAAAGCCTACCTGATTACTGAAGTTCCTTCTTCAAGATTTTAATTAGATGAAGTTATTTCAAAGTTCTTCTCCGTTCAGCATGATGAAAAATAATTTCTAATTTAGTGGTACAGTACAGGCAAAGCACTAGAGAAAATTAGGGGAGGGGTGCCTGGGTGGCGCAGTTGGTTAAGTGTCTGCCTTCAGCTCAGGTCATGATCCCAGGGTCCTGGGATGAAGTCCTGGATCGTGTCAAATAAATAAATAAAATCTTAAAAAAAAATTTAGGGGAAAAAAGAAAAGGATCGATAAAGTTAAGTTGGGCTTTCCTGAGAACCTTGGGGTTTAAGACGATTCCAGCAGAAGAGGGAGAAAAATAAGAAAGTAATTCCTCATAGGGAAAATAACATGGACTTTAAGAAAAATATTTTCTAAGTCAATGGAAAAATAATATGAATTCAGAACATAATTTAAAACTAGAGAATATATGACTAATTTTAGCAAGCACTACAAATTTCAAAACACACTTCTCTGCTGATCATCTAAAATATTCTAATTCGTGTAGGCATAAGATGAATCTTTGAATATGAATTTTTTTAGGTTTGGATTACACAATCCCAATCAGTAACAAGAAATCATCGTTGATTAAGACTGACAGAAATAGAAGTTTGAATTATATATGTATGATATATGAGCTGTCATCAACTTTTACCAAGTGAAGCCTAAATCACTCAGAATATTTCAGAGCAGATTTTTTTTTTTTTACATATGGTATATCATTTGCAATAAACAGACTGATATACAAATTTCCCCTGATGGCATGTGTGTGAAAACGATCTCAGTGATCCTAAAATTATTTTGCTAGAAATGAAACTAAATACAAGAAATAGACAAATTGGCAAAAGCCTACATGTTCAGACCAACAAGAAACCTGGCGTTGGACAAGTAAGAATTTTAGCTAAAATTTCAAAATGTAATTGTAATTGCTGCTCTATTTCTTCCAGCTATGCTGTCTCATTGTCATCACATGTAGTTCTGAGGTTATTCTAGGATTCTTCATTTCTTATCCTGACTGTTACTTCATTTCCTTACTACGCTACTCTTAAAAAAAAAAAAAGTTCATATAATTAGCTCATTACAAAAAATTAAAATCTGAATATTCTGCATTATATATCTAGGATACCAGACTTTAAAACCTGTTTAAGGTTCTAATTGCAAGCTTCCATTATTAAAGTTTTTGTGTCAAACTTACATTCCAGGTCAAATTTTTAAAAAATAATGCATGATCTATTAAAAGTATAAGCTTGTTAATGACTCAGATATTCATTTACATTTCAAGGAGCTAACTTGGTATACTTCAAAGAACAAGAATCTTAGAAACAAAAAGACCTGAGTTTCACTCCTGGCTCTGCCAATTACTAGCTGTGATTACTCACACAAATTATGAGTACTCTTACAACTGAGACCTCAGTGGGGAAAATGGAGGTAAAATCGTCTTTTGTAATTAAAAGAAAAACTATTTGTAAAGCAAACAGCACATTAGGATCATTAACATAATTGGCACACATTTAATATTGGCTCTTCTTCCTTTCTATAAAGAAAGATTTGTTTAAGGTGTTTAATTTTTAAATAGACTATTTTGGCAAACTATCATCCAAATTTCAAGTTGGAAATGAATGGATTTAAATTTTAAATGGCCTAAAAAAATCTATACAAAAGGTAATAAAACTGAAAACACACATAAACACCTATTCAGTCTACCTTTAGTTATCACGTTAGGACGTTAGTCACATAGTCCAATGACGTTGACATTTGCAAATAACTTTGAAAATTCTCATTTAAAATTTTCTTCACGGTATTTTCTCTTGAAATTGTTCAATAGTATTAAAAATATTCCCATTTTATGAGAAATTTTTTTAACAAGAAATACCAGAAGTAATTCAGAAAAAAAAAAGCAGGAAAGAATTTGGTGAAAAATAAGTCATACTAATTTTGTTAAATAAAGGTATCTAAAATAATAAAGTTGAGCTATATGGAGTACAAATTCACTTCACTTACTAACTAGATTGATAAATCTATTTTTAACCATATGAAATCATACTAGATGTATTTGCTTTTTTTTTTTTTTTTAATATTTTATTTATTTATTTGAGACAGAGAGAATGAGAGACAGAGAGCATGAGAGGGAGGAGGGTCAGAGGGAGAAGCAGACTCCCTGCCGAGCAGGGAGCCCAATGTGGGACTCGATCCCGGGACTCCAGGATCATGACCTGAGCCGAAGGCAGTCGCTTAACCAACTGAGCCACCCAGGCGCCCTAGATGTATTTGCTTTTATAAAAGGACAGATCTAATGATGTGAAGTTTATTTCACACATCATATAGTTACCTTAAAAACATCTGAGGATATGTTGTATATGTACTAATTGGAGGGATGAAAGAATCTATGCCTTAGTCTGGCATTTGGGCTTTTGAGAGACTCTTCAAGTCTCTGAACACCCCCTAATTTTGAGTATATGCCTGAGTTGTACTATGGCTGTAGCCAAGTAAAAACAGATGATAGAAGAGGTAAAACACAGTTGTTGGGACCATATTGGGGAAAATTCTCCTTGTAAATGTAAAAGGGAATTATTTGCAGTCTCTTTCAACAAGTATTTATGGAGCATCTGCTCAGTGTTCAGAACTGTGCTATTTGGCACTGTATCTTTTTCTAAACTTGGATATTCCAGTTAAAGATCTTTAACTGTCAAGGAGAAATATTTAGTCTTTTTTTGGGAGTGTCAAGGCATTGCCAAATTGCTTAAAATGGTATTTGAACTTAAGGACAGTTTCATTTCTGCTAAGTTTGAGTAAACCTCTATTTTAAAAAGTAGCCAATTACCAGTTTTTAGAAGCTCTTTCTATACTACTTATAAAGCATAAACTATAGCAAGTAAGTCATGAGCATGATGTTCGATGGAATAATTTTTAAAATGTTCAATTACATACTTGTTTAGATAGAATGGACATAAACTTCCTCTTCCTAGTACACTTAATACCTTGAACGAAACCTTGTACATAAATAAAGGCATTCAATAAATATTTCTTGAATTGTTCTGAACTTACCATCAATTCAGAGTGAATTTGAAATAAATGACAAATGTAAGAAAGTCAAATGCTGTCTTCTACATGAATATTTAAAGTCTAGGAGACAGAGGGCATAATAGAAACACCAACCATAGCTAGGGTACTGAGTATATGATAGAAAAGATCATGTATACACATAAAAAATAAAATAGTTTTATTTTCCATTTGCTGAAGGAATCCTTCAGAAAAAGTCTTCTCTCTTCATCTGACTGGGTCCTTACAACATATTTATCATATATTTCCTTACAGTTTGGGGAAAATTTTTTTTTCTTTTCTTTCTCTTTTTTTTGGTTCTCTTAAAAGCACAAGCTGAGGATATGTTTCATAAAAAGCAAAGTATCTCAAAAAAGAAGAAAGAAAGAAAGAAAGAAAGAAAGAAAGAAAGAAAGAAAGAAAGAAAGAAAGAAAGAAAGAAGAAAGAAAGAAAGAAAGAAAGAAAGAAAGAAAGAAAGAAAGAAAGAAAGAGAAAGAAGAAAGAAAGAAAAGAAAGAAGAAAGGAAGGAAAGGAAAAGAAAAAAGTCACATAGACGTTATTTGAAGAAAATCTGGATGGACCTATGTAACTCTTGATTTATTCAATAACTTAAAGCAAGGGAATAAATTTCAAATTTTATATTGATGCCATCTTGTAAGTATAATAAAGTCCAATACCCAAAGCAAGTAAAGGAAATTATTTTACTGGTCAGCAGATCACTAAACTTAGTAAGGGGCACTAAATTGAGGCACCCAAAAGATGACTAGGTAATTTAATGTAGTGGAAAAATGAACACACAGTTGGCCATTACTTGACCTCTCTTATCAAGGAGAAAGGACTACCTTTTACTGTGTGCCACAGCTTGATTCACTTAGAGATTAAGCTCTCATGTAATCAACTTTGCTTTTGAGGACTTAATCACACAGTGGCATGAGACACATTCTGTCTCACTACCTCAAAATGAAGGGAACACTGTTATTTCTGTTCCATATAATGGAAATGAGCCTAAAGTACAAAAGACCAGCAAGTCAAATAACGTTTCTGCTTTTAAAAAGATAGCACATGAAAAAGCACTATAATGTCATTTCTTACCCACATTTTAGTTAGAACACAACTTAAAATAGTTTGATCTGAATTTAGAAAGGGGTGGTGAACACTATAAAACCTTGTGTTTAGAGTACTGAATTCTTCAAGATTCAGTCTTTTTGAAAAACATTCATGAGTAGTGAATCCCTATTTTTTTCTACTACAAAACATATGACATAATATTCACAGAGTACAAAGTAATACAATGAATATTTTGAAATTTTTAACAGAACAGCTAAACTATTTTGTTGAGCACTACAATAATTAGTTATCACTATTGGTAAGCAATTGTCAATATAATTGATATATTAGCAGTCACAGCATAAATAGGGCAAGATGTAAGTTATACTACATTCTTTGTTTCTATTTATTCTCTCAGTCTCAAGAAAGAACTTTTTTTTTTTAAAGATTTTATTTATTTATTTGTCAGAAAGAGAGAGAGCACAAGCAGGGGGAGTGACAGAGGGAGGAAAAGTAGGTTCCCCACTGAGCAGGGAGCTGGATGTGGGGCTTGATCTCAGAATCCTGGGATCATGACCTGAGCCAAAGACAGATGCCCAACCAACTGAGCCAGCCAAACACCCCTCAAGAAAGAACATTTAAACAAAAGCAAAAGTGACATTATTTTAGGGGAAAGTCTTAAGTTGTTCTTAACTAATACCTGTAAATAATTTAATTTCTATTAATAACATTACTTGTGACACTCTTCACAGAATATACTAATATGCAAGAGTGCAATGCCATAATGGGAACGTTGAAAGCCAATGCATTTCAGTCATAAATATTTTTAATTAGATAGAAAAAAGGTTTCATTACATACATAAATTACACCCAGCTGGGATAAAAGTGTCATTCTGTGTTGTCAAAATTAGTTAGTCCGTGCTAAAGAAATTTTGATCATTGCGTTCTGGGATACTAGTCAAATTTTTTACCTGGAAGAAAATTCTATATGATATTAGTCCATATTAGCCTAAATTAGCCTAAAATTTCTTTTAAATTAATTTAAACATAAAGAATAAGCAGATTTAACTTTTGGTTTTATGCCATCAAATACCATTTCTAATACTGAGATTTCCTTTTGTTACCAAGGCTAATCTAAGGTCAGATCAGTTAATCTTTGGATGGGAGGATTATGTATGACTTATTTTATCTGTCATGTTTTTCAGAACATTCCAGATTTTCTACAAGGAATATAAATATTCATTATGTAAAAGATATAATAAAATTGATTTATACATATATGTGTATACACTTACTTGTACATATATGTGCCTATACCTATTTACATATATGTATATGTATATATATATATAAATTGTAATCAGATGAAACACTAGACAAGACCATTTTTAGAACATATGTTGAATGCTGATAATTATTCTTACATTTGTTCAAGTGAAATAAGCACATTTTCTTCCTGCTTGGAGATTGAGACTTGATGGATATTAGTGAAACTATTGAATACAATGTAAGATCAAAGGATAAGACCAGGAAAAACTGAACAGCAATCATGTCCTTTATATCTAGATGAATGAATGCAGTATATTCGTTCTTTAAGTAGTTGTAATATTGGGGTTAGGAATAATTTATGAATCTTTAGATAAAATAAGAATTTGGGAAATGTCAAATAACTGATAAATATAATAACTTATATTATGCAATAATTACAATATATAACCTATAATTAGATTTAATTATTTATAATTTAATATATATTTGAGTATGTATATGTACTGCACATAAAAATATTTCAAAACATAAATAATTAAATAATAAAAATCATATAATACAATAAATATAACTAATAAATAAGACTTCTTAAAAATTGGGGAGACATAAGTTCTGAAACTAAGAGAAGTACATAAAAATTATCTTGACCAAATAACATACTTATTTTACTTGGGAAGGATTTCTATAGACTAACTTGTTAGGAGCTACACTCTTTCCTGCTTAATAGACTGCACACGGTAAAAATACACTGGCTTGAATAAAATTTTTATCTAAAGGCTTAAAACATAATTAGACTAAGGCATTCCACATTATCCACCATTGTACTTCATAGGTAATGCTGATTCCAGTTGGCATTCAGTAGGCAGGCAGAAAATTGTGGCAATTATTGAAAATTATCGGGTTTTAAACACAGTGTACTCAACTCTCTCCTCTCATCCTCCCAACCTCATGCAAATTCTTTTTATTAGGAAAATAATGAATTATGCTGCTTCAGCAGCAAGGAAGCTACATTTTGAAAACCAATGATTTACATTTTTTATTGCTATTTGTCCCACACAAAGAATACACTTGGGTGTTTTGTTTTATTTTTTTTTTTCAGTCTGAATCATGGTTTTCACTTTTCATCAATTTCTCTGTGCTTAACACAGTTTCTATTTGACTACCCTTACAAAAGGTTCTAACTCAGTCCTATCTCCTTCAAAAAGCTTTTTCTAATTTCACTAAAACAACTTCATATTTTTCTTTATCACATTTTCACAGTATTTTTGTGGCAGCATCAAGGCTTTGAAGTCTCCCTGCTAGGAAACGACAGATGTTGGTGGGGATGCGGAGAAAGGGGAGCCCTCCTCCACTGTTGGTGGGAATGCAAGCTGGTGCAGCCACTCTGGAAAACAGTATGGAGGTTCCTCAAAAAGTTGAAAATAGAGCTACCATACGATCCAGCAATTGCACTACTGGGTATTTACCCCAAAGATACAAATGTAGGGATCCGAAGGGGTACGTGCACCCCGATGTTTATAGCAGCAATGTCCACAATAGCCAAACTGTGGAAAGAGCCAAGATGTCCATCGACGGATGAATGGATAAAGAAGAAGTGGTATATATGTACAATGGAATATTATGCAGCCATCAAAAAGAATGAGATCTTGCCATTTGCAATGACGTGGATGGAACTGGAGGGTGTTATGCTGAGCAAAATAAGTCAATCAGAGAAAGACATGTATCATATGACCTCACTGATATGAGAAATTCTTAATCTCAGGAAACAAACTGAGGGTTGCTGGAGTGGTGGGGGGTGGGAGGGATGGGGTGGCTGGGTGATAGACAGTGGGGAGGGTATGTGCTATGGTGAGTGCTGTGAATTGTGCAAGACTGTTGGATCACAGATCTGTACCCCTGAAACAAATAATACTATATATGTTAAAAAAAAAAAAAAGAAGAAGAAGATAGCAGGAGGGGAAGAATGAAGGGGGGGAATCGGAGGGGGAGACGAACCATGAGAGACAATAGACTCTGAAAACAAACTGAGGGTTCTAGAGGGGAGGGGGGTGGGAGGATGGGTTAGCCTGGTGATGGGTATTAAAGAGGGCATGTTCTGCATGGAGCACTGGGTGTTATACACAAACAATGAATCATGTAACACTACATCAAAAAACTAATGATGTAATGTATGGTGATTAACATAACAATAAAAAATTTAAAAAAAATAAAGTCTGCCTGCTAATACAGTTACGTGTATGTTAAATCTACCAACGATCCTGTTAGCTCCCAGTGGAACTGAAGCATATTCATCTCCGTTCCCAACACCACCCTCCCCAATCACCTGCACATTACTGAAATTCTCTGAAAAGACAAAGATACCTTAAGCTTAATGACTCTTTCTTTTTTCTTAAGCAATTATTTTTTAAATTTTTTTTGAAAGACTTTATTTATTTGACAGAGAGAGAGAGCACAAGCAGGGGCAGTGGCAGCAGAGGGAGAGGGCAAAGCAGGCTCCGGGCTGAGCCCAATGTGGGGCTTGACCCCAGAACCCTGGGATCATGACATGACCTGAGCTAAAGGCAGGTGCTTAACCGACTGAGCCACCCAGGCACCCCAAGCTTGATGACTCTTAAAACAGCTATACCTTTGCCTCCTTATTAATTCTACAAGAACAATTTGTTTTTCTTGCTGTTTGTTTTGTTTGGGTCAGATAAGGATCTATATGGTTAGATGAGTAAAATGTTGAACTCAAAGAATATTAAACTATCATTCAGTTGTAGGTAAACTTTTATCTTTTTTCTTATTTTCGAGACAAATTGTCTTTTGAAATGGCTTGGCATGTCATTTCAAAAAATAATAACTCTAAGCAAATGTCTATCTATTAAAGTTGACTATTCACAATCAGATGCTATTTGAAATGTGGCACAAACTATTACAATAAGGTACTCTTTGGGTGAAATTAGATTTTAAAGTTCTTTGGTAAATTAAAAACAGAAAAATAATCCTGTGTTGCACAGATTCAGAATTTTTTTTTTCACAAACACCATATGTTTATAATAAAGATTATTAATCCTAGAGAATATCTTCCAATTTATGTCACTCTCTGAGAAATGGATAATTGTATACATTAAACTATTGATAATTTATCAAAGATTTCTGTTGCCAGTATCAGGCTCTTATCCAGCATAATAATTTACTAAACCCAACTTTTAGAGACTCTCACTGCTGCTGTCTAAATGTAGAACATTTATTTTCTCTAAGTGAGCCTTTGAAATGGAGTAACATAGGGAACAGAAAACATTAAAATACCTTATTTGTGAAACAAAGACTTGAACTTACATCTAAAAAGATTTCTTTCTAAATTACTTACTAATGACTCCATATTTATACATCACATTAATAAGACAATTGTCCTGAGTCTATATGGGTTCAGAAATACTATGAAATAACCTAAACACCTGTGCTTCTAGTATTTTGAATATTCAAATTAGTGCCTACAATGTATCAGACCTTGTGCTTAACACTGAATCACAAAGACAAACAAGACTTGAATTTTGTGCTAGGGAACACCACAATGTTAGCTAACAATATACAAATTGATGGTTCATAAATAAAATTATGTCTACTAAATTAATTTTACCCTGGAAATTTTGAGAACTACAGACTCAGTCTTTGTAATCTCACAAATAATAACTTCTCTAAGTAGTAACAATGAACAAAAGAGAAAAGATAGCAACTTATCTTGTATTAGCCGCAATTCTGAAAAAGGAGATGGTAGAGGTAAATTTTCATCTATTTATTCAATAGAAATTGAACCTGAATCTTTGCAATAAAAAATTTCAGGTAGAATTATGGTTTGTGATATATATTATAATGTTTCCAGAAGATTCTATTTCCTGATTAAATTTCATACAATCTGAATCATATTGCTTTTGCGTGAAAAGAATCTGTCAAGAATGGATATGCCATTTTGCAAATATACACATTCCTGATGTTAATTAGGTTAGATATCATAAGCAAGAACTCATGGATCCTGATGCCAATTAACCTAATGTCCACTCTATTGAAGTGAGGTGTTCACTAGATAATCTGAATGCAGCTTAATGATTTTTGTCATGTCAAATTGATTCTTTATTTCCATATTTGAAAAACACATGATTCTTAAACCCAAAATGGATCTTTCCTGGAGAAGTTTGGATGAGGCAAAAGTGGAAGACATTATCAGATAGAGGTTGCTAATTTATCACTTAGAGAAGCATAAGCCTCACTTTTATCTGCACAACTGGAGCATGACCGATTAATGTTGTGTAGCATAAAATAATTTACAATAGACCTTGGTGAAAAGGCATAGTGAGTGTGAAATCTTAGTTAAAATATGGAATTATAAACAAATTTTTCTAAACCTTGAAAAACCTCCTCTGAGATGGGTATGTACGTAAAGTACTATGTCTATCTCCATAAGTTTAACACAAACTGAATAGATGCTTTATATTATTACTAACACTTCTTGATTATACAGAATTTATTATATAATAGCTCTTCTATATCAAATGGTTTTAAAAACACACAGGCAGACCACAACTACGAACATTTATACTTGATGGATAATTCTTTATTTGCATTTCCATTATCCAGTATGAACTCTCTTGCATCAGTTATGTTACTACTTCTCTAGATCGTAAACCACATCAGTGCTTGACTTGTGTCTGATACAAGTCACAATATATAGAAGTGTCTGGTATAAAATATGTGCTCGATGGATATATATAAATAATATATTATTTGAAGTCTTGCTTTAAAAATAAATTATAACAATCTAAAGATGGATTTTACTCTAGTAGGATTTTTGTTTTCTCTGATGCTAGGTAATGGACGTTAAAGTACTCTATACAGATGATCATAGTAGCAATCAATATTAAACATACCTCCTACAAATCACAATTGAGGGTGTTTGACTGGGAAAAAGTGGTAATATGGAAAATAAGTCAATAAACTATTTAATATCCATTACCAGGATATGATATTTTTAATTTAGCATGTGATTTAAACAGTCTGACTCACATGATTTTATTTTCAAAGGAGAAAATTAGAAATACACTGATCCCTTTGTTGCTTAAAAATGTAATTCTCATGGTCTGGTTAAGATTCTTCTATATATATATAAAATAAATCATGGCACAGAAGGCCCTTCATATTAAAGGCAAGATAAAATATGCATCCCTATATTAACTACTGAAGCAGGAAAGAAGGAAACACATTTTTTTACTTGCTAGGCTATCAGATGTTGGTAAATGTCAAAAAGAAAAACAGTATTAAAAATGTCATCAATAAAACAATGACAGCCATAAAAACAAGATGTGTAATTTTTATTTATCTTAAAGTCTGAAACCCTTAACACTTTAGAACATTAAGATTTTTTTCAAATATTACAAAGTTAATATGTAGGAAAGGGAATTCTTTGTAATGAATTTTTTATTTAATTCTGGTTTAACATGCCCTTTCCAGACCTGACTGGTCTATAATACCATCAGTTAGTCACCTAATGGAAAATTGTTCACTCTGCACAAATAACAAAGAAAATAAGTTTTTCCCCCTTACGTTTTATAGAACGAGTATGTCATTATTGTTTTCTAATGTGAATTAACCACTTGACTAATTTAATAGCCCTTTATTTTCTAACTACTAGGAGAAAAATCACAAGCCTGACTTAGTATTTCTATCCCTAATTATGCTAGTTAATTTCCATATTCTTTAATATTAAGCCATCATCATAATATCATTGAGATATTGTAACCAAAATTATAGTTTATTCAAAGCATTCTAAATACGTTCTGATTAGATAGGCCATTGACAATATTTTTTAGCAGTAATTCCAGGAAATGTTCAAGAAAAATGATTCAAAAGGATTGTTCTGAGTAAAGGCCCTGATAAATGGAGATCTTCAGAGATGCAAATTACTCATTAAGATAAAAAGACACTTATTGATCCATCTTAATTTCTTATTGGAAAGAGGAAAAAAGTATGAATCAGTACATACTTATCTTTGAAGCCAGTATTTCAAGGATGAATGCTTTATTGAGTCTTGTCCCTAGGAATAAACTCAAAAGTTAGAAATGCAAAGGGGACTAGAAGGGGAACTTCTAGAAGTTCCAATTATTATTTGAAAAGGGAATCAACTAGTAAATTTTGATCATCGATTATGACTGCAGGAACTATGTAAATTAGACTGCCTACATTTTACAACTTTCCAACTTGTGTTACTGTTGATGGTTACCTTTTTAAAAGAAAATGATGTATGGACATGCTTTTATGAGAGAAATGGATGCTTTATCGGTGGCAAGAACACCAAAGAACAAGGTGGATGTAAGAAACTTTACAGGGAAAGATAAAAAAGCCCCATGAGGCTGCAAGGAAATATAGTAGAGAATGAGAACAGGTCTGAGCCTTAGGGGTCACCTTCGGACACATAATAGAAAAGATCCTGTGACTCTTCGCCAAGCCGGTGTTTTGTGGTTCTTGTTATTGGCAAATTTAGTATCTATTTTCTCAAATTCAGTCTCTATTTTATAGTAAGCCATTTATTTATTCATGAAACAGATAACTAATGAGCCTTAACTCTGGGTCAGATGCCGACGATTTACTTATGAGCAAGATGGACATGATCTTTTCTCTTATGGTTCATTGACTCTAGTGAGAAGAATAGACAATTAAATCAGCAATTATCATGATGTATGGAAAGTATTATGACAGAAATAAATAAGAGAGGATGTCTCCAATGTCCTAGGTCAAAAAAAAACTTCCCAGAAATGTCAAATTTCAACTGGAATTTAAATTTATGAATAGGAATTAGCTAACAAAAGAAAAGAGGATGTTAGGGAAGGAGAAGCAGCCAGAGGAGAAAATTCTAAGTGTAAAGAAGAATATGTGCCAAGGTTTGGAGAGGGGAAGGAGGATGTTTTATTCAAGAAGCTAAAAGAAGTTCAGCATTCACAGAAATCTAGGTAAGGGTCAGCCAGTGAAAGGTATTGCTAAGAGTTTTGGCTTAGTCCTGGGGAAAATGAGAAGTCATTAATAAGCTTTTTTTTTTTTCCTCAGAAGTAACCTGATCACATATTTTATGTATAGAACATGGTTGGCTATTTAGTGCTGTGTAACAAATGACCACAAATTTAGCAGTTTAAAACAATGCACATCATTATCTTGCAGTTCTATGGCTCAAAAATCTAGGCAATAGCTTAGATGGCCTTCTGCTTAGGGTCTCTCAAGGCTTCAGTCAAAGTATCTCCCAAGACTGGGTTTTCCTCAGAAGCTTGGCTGGGGAAATCTTTCCCAGGTTGTTGGCAGAATTCATTTCTTTGTGACTATAGGATACCGGCAACTCGCTTCTTCAAAACCCAGAGTAACAGAGAATGTGAGTTGTGAGTCTGAAAGATATTCTTATACAATGTAACACAATCCTGGCAGTGACATCTCATCACACTTGCCGTATTTTAATAGTTAGAAGCAAGTCACAGAGCTCACCCACACTCAGGGGGAGGGGACTATGCAAGGTGTGACCACCAGGGGGTGGAAATCATGAGACAACCTTAAGATCTGTCTATCCTAATCTCACTCAGGTGCAGGGAGAAAGTAATGGCATGGAGTTGAGATGAGTCGTTAATACTAACCTATACTAAGACACGGGAGGTGGAAAAAAATTGTCAGATTCCAAACATTTCTACCAGGTAAAATGGATAAAATATAGTGATTGAATGCGGGAATCTAGGGTGAGGCTCAGAGTACAAGTCAGGACAACTAGGTGGGTTCTGATCATAGAGGTATGAAATACCAGGGGACGAGTAGGTTTTGCAGGTCTTTACAATGAGTTTAGTTTTTAACATTTTGAATTTTAGTTTTTAGCATTGTGAATTTGAGATAACTATAAGACATTCAAGAAGTAAAGTCTATAGGCAGTTAGGAATATAAAAATAATAGGTAAGGAGGAATAATTTAGTTTTTTGTTGAAAAAAACTAATCGTAGTTGTATATGCTTTTTTTTTTTTTTTTTTTTTTAATTTTACCTATTTATTTGACAGAGAGAGACACAGCGAGAGAGGGAACACAAGCAGGGGGAATGGGAGAGGGAGAAGCAGGCTTCTTGCCGAGCAGGGAGCCCGATGCGGGACTCCATCCCAGGACCATGGGATCATGACCTGAGCTGAAGGCAGTCACTTAACCAACTGAGCCACCCAGGCGCCCGTATATGCTTTCCAAAAGAGTGGCAATAGTCTATCTCCAAAAGAGATGATTCTTTTAACAAACAATGTCTAGGTCTCGGTAATCAATTAAGAAAGATCAGGCTGATTAGATATAGCCACATAGGCACCATTTGGATGACTAATAATAATAGGAAATTTAGATTGCCAGCTGGACCTAGAGAAAGAAGCAAACTCCTGGCATAGAAGATAAGAAAAAGATCCAGAAACATTAGAATCCCAACAGCATAGCTGGGGGTTAGAGCCCAGGAGAAATTCCATAAGAAAAAGTATATTTAGAAGATCTGTAGTATGCTTTTTTGAATTTTAATTACTTTAATTTATTTGCTTTACCTCAAAAACTTTATTAAAGCATGTTTATGTTAGACTTATTTCACCACTGCTTTGTGTTGGAAATGGTCGAAAGGGCTTTATCTTACATACATAGAACACACTAATCTCAAAACCCTAAGCGAGCAGGTGACAACCGAGAAGTTCTAACAACACGAATTGAACAAAATGTGTACTCTCAAGACAATTTATGCCCTTCCATCTGGGAGGAAGGGGAGAGTTTTGCAGCTTTGGTCTAGTGTGTGAAATGGGATTTGGAGCCATTTTCTTTTGCTGTTACAGGAAAAGGTGACTTAATAATGTAGAGGACTGAGGCTGTGCAAAGAAGCAGGTATTTATATACATGTAATCAATGCCAAGTGCAATACAACTGCCCCCGCTCAATAGTTTTTTCTAGCTTTATTAAGATACAATTGACAATGATATCATGTAAGTTTGAGGTATTACGTGTGTTGATTTGATACATTTATACTTTGTAAACTGATTACCACAGTAGCATTAGTGAACATCTCCAACAGCTCACATTATTACCCTTTTTTTTTTTTTTTGGTGAGAACACTTAAGATCTCCTTTTTTCTTTCTTTCTTTCGTTCTTTTTTTTTTTTTAGCAATTTGGAAGTATATATTACAGTATTGTTGATTATAACCAGTACGCTGTCCATTAAATCCCCAGAACTTACTCATCTTTTAACTGGAAGGTTGTAGCTTTTGATCAACCTCTCCCTATTTTCCCCACCCCCACCCCAGCCCCTGGCAGCCACCACCATTCCACTCTCCAATTCTATAAGTGAAGCTTTTTGAGATTCCACATCTCAGTGACAGCATATAATATTTGTCTTTCTCTGTCTGACTTATTTCACTTAGCATAATGCCCTCAAGTTCCATCCATGTTGTTGCAAGTGGCAAGATTCCCTTCTTTCTCAAAGTGCGTATAATATTCCATTGTGTGTATATATATATACCACATTTTTATCCATTCATCCATAGATGGGCACTTAGGTTGTTTCTGTATCTTCGTTATTGTGAATAATGCTGCAGTGAACTTGGGACTGAAAACATCTCTTCAAGATCCTAACTTTATTTCCTTTGGATATTTACCCAGAAGTGGGATTGCTGGATCATATGGTAATTTTATTTTTAGTTTTTTGAGGGACCTCCACGCTATTTTCCATAATGACTAATACCACTTTGCATTCCCACCAACAGCACAGAAAAGAGTTCTCTTTTCTCTACATTCTCACCAACAATTGTTACCAGTTATCTTTTTAACAATAGCAGTTCTAACAGGTACAAGGTGCTATCTCACTGTGGATTTGATTTGCATTTCCCTGATAAGTGATATTGAGCATCTTTTTGCGTACCCAGTAACCATTTTTATGTCTTCTTTGAAAAAATATCTGTTCAGTTCCTCTGCCCATTTTTTAATTGGATTTTTTTTGTTTGGTTTAGTATTGGATTGCATGAGTTCCTTATATATTTTGGATATTAACCCTTTATTAATTTCAAATTAATTTCAATTAATATTTGTGAGTAGTATAAGATAGGGGTCTAATTTCATTCTTCTGCATGTGATTATCCAGTTTTCCCAACTAAAAAAAATTGCTTAAAGGAGATACATTAAACAATGAGAGTGAACATGTATATAAAATTGTTACACATAAAATTGAGCATTGAAATTAAAAAATACATATTGGTGAATTTGATTACTAACAATAATAAAACAGAAAATAAACATTCATATAAAGAATGAATCAGAGTATGTTTCTGCATTCATAATATTAAAATGCCTGTTCCCTTGTTAAATATTTCTCCACTTCCTATCACCATGTCATGTTTTTCTCCTTCACATTCTTTTTCCTTCCTTTTCACCTCCTATGAAATTCACTGCTTCAGGTAGGAAGCAAACCTGGGTTTCTTTTGGCAGTCAAGACATGAATATAAGGCCATCATATCTGGCTTCCTCTATTCAGGGACATAACATTCACATGCAGACCTTTGGCCTGAGTAAGTAAACAGGCCCTGAGTATAGAATAATGACACACTATCAAAGAGGTCAAGACCAAAAGCAAAAACATTAGTAAACTGGCCACAACAGATGAGCCTTCCCTTGCATTGCCAATGTCAACGCTAATGCTTTCTAAAAACTGGCCGATTGCTTTCCAAACAAAACATGTTTTTTTATTTTACCTTATAGATTTCTCATAATTATATGATAATGCATAGTTTGAGGCTTTATTCTATTTTCATTCCCTTTGCAAAAATGAGCTGAAATTGGTAACTTTAAAACTAGTATTCACTGAAAAAAAAAAAAAGAAAAGCAATTAGCATTCACTGAAGTTCATTAACTATTTTAGTCTACATAGACTTTATAAATTCAGCATTGTCTTTAAGGGGATTTAGTTTCAGGACAACATACTCACTCATTTACATCCCAAATTAGGACATAAAATTATGAACCAAACTTTCAGACTCTTTGTGTCAAATTAGAATTCATTAGTAATTGTAATTCATTAGCTCCAGAGCCAAATCACTGGTCTATGGGTCTAATGTTAGTATTGTCTTTTTTTCTCCTAATATCAATGATAAGAAAACTAATATATTCCAGCTCTTTTAAGTTATAATAAATGTCTGTACAGTTAACATAAAGTAGACTATAAAGACAAAGTCTCCAAAGTCAATTGTTGAAATGAACCTGGTAATGACAAGCAAACTAATAACCAGCCTGCTGTGTTGGTACCAAAATACTGATAGTGAAAGATCCTTCCCGTCAGCAGGAATAAAAGAACATTTTTAAGAGCAGACTAAATTTATAGATGATTTCAATAAGATTAATGTCAAACTAATTTCAAAATGTATGGTAAAATGAAAAGTTAAGAATGCATAATTGCAATAAGGTTTACATGTGGTTAAGGCTCTGTGAGAAAGGTAGACATTCAGCTGGAATGAACAGTTTATGACTTTACCAGAGAACATGTACACACACCACAGAAATTAAATCTTTGCATCATTCCCAATAGCCTTTTAGAGGGTATGGTTCACAAGTCACACAGATGATCCACTCATTCTTACAATAGTTTTCTGTTAAAGAAAATCATGGTCTCCCCTATTATGTCTTCAATTTCTCTTCTCTCTTAAATACTGTTCATAAGTTATCTTACAGACATGTGTATAATATTTAAAATATTTAGTCAATTGACTGACTAGTTGCAGATCAACTATAGAAACCCATTGATTGAAATCAGACATCAAAAGCAACATAAAGGAAAAGAAATGTAAATAAAAAGTTCTAATATACAAACAGAAATACAGTAGAAGCCAAATTACACTAAAAGACTAATAATAAACAGAAATGGGCGCCTGGGTGGCTCAGTTGGTTAAGCGACTGCCTTCGGCTCAGGTCATGATCCTGGAGTCCCTGGATCGAGTCCCGCATCGGGCTCCCTGCTCGGCAGGGAGTCTGCTTCTCCCTCTGACCCTCCTCCCTCTCATGCTCTCTGTCTCTCATTCTCTCTCTCTCAAATAAATAAATAAAATCTTTAAAAAATAATAATAATAATAAACAGAAATGTAAATGCCAATAATTCATTCTAACTGTTCAAAATCTCCCCACTCAAAACATCTGACGCACTCTTCATATGGCACCAAAGTGACGGAGCCATATGGAAATTAGAATGACAACTTAACAATGTGCTATGTGCTCAGTTAGATGGATGGTGCAGTTATTAGCAAAGCTGGTGAGAAAGAATAAAAATGCAAAGCGTTCTTTCGCTTTCTTTATGTGCAAGTGCTTTTGAAGAATACTGGAATAGTTGTAATACAACTCATCTCTCTCGGAAAGGAGGAAAGTTCCAAAAGCTCTCAAATATAGGATACAAGGATATCAATAGTTCATCTGTTACCTATGCTATGAAATATTTACACCTTAGTGAACCTGGCTTACTATAGTGGGCTAACTCTAGGTCAGTTAGCAAAATAATAATGAACTAGGCCTGGCTTTTGTGGATATTAAAAAGAAGTACAAAATGCTATGCATTTAAAAGAGGCCATTGAATAGATTGTCCATCAGAGATTTTCATTTTCTTGGCTTTCTTTACAAGTCTCAATCTTAAAACCAGGATTTTGTGACTTAATTCAACATGCTGAGAAGCCTGACTGGACGTACATCTAAGGAGAGTGGAGTAAACTTCATCACTGGGCATTTTTCTTTCCCAAAGTCTCTGAGGAGTTGGTTGGTGTGCTCCATTTTTTCCATTTGCTATGCGGTTTTAAGAGTGTGGATGGACACACACCTGCATCCAATTTGAGTCACACGAGTACATGGTTTATCTGGCAGAAGAAGTAAGAGAAACTGGAATTCATAGAAGGGTTTTTCTCTTCTCGGTGATGCCAGTTTCCTATTTTTCTTGTCTCCTCTCTTTTGGGATGAAAGAATACTTAAGATTACAAGGCAGACAGGTTCTTTTTTTTTTTTTCCAAGTCCAACTAAAATCTGAAAATAATGATGATAATAATAATTTATATTTACATAATTGCTATTCATCCTCTTGAATCTTTAAATGTTAAATGAGTCAGATTTTAAAATAGCCTTACATGGTAGGTATACACCAGCTCTTATTTTATAATAGGTGAACTAATGCACACAAATAGGTTAAATGTTATGCCAAGAGATATATATATCCAAATTGTTATCTTTCAATATTTCAGAAGTCAACTGTAAAGGCTAAAAATTAAGGATTCTTAAAAATGTTCAACATGTCGTTTTCTAACAAACAGAACAAAAATGTTTCTAGTTTGCTAATGAATATAAGTTGATATTTGGAAAATATATGCCTGTAAATTGGAAGATGAAAACTATAGGTAGAAAATATAGTACTTTTGTGAAAAATGGTAATATCTTATTGTTAGCTATTATTGATCAGAGTTCACATTTAATTCATTGTAATTCAACTCAACATGTTTCTGGAATGTCAAGCTCTGAATCCTGTATTCCACATAGCAAATGTGAGCCTTGTATATATATGTATACACATGTATAAATACACACATACATGTATATACATATCTACATCATATTAAATACATACATATACACTTTGTAAATATGTATATGTATATTTTATATATGTAAAGAGAGAAAAAATGTATCAAGTTGACCCTTGAACAATGCAGGGCAGGGGTGGTAGGGGTGCTGACCCTCTGAGCAGTGAAAAATTCAGGTATAACTTTTGATTCCCCCAAAACTTACTTCTAATAGCCTACTGTTGATCAAAAGTCTTATCAATAATATAAACAGTTAATCAACATGAATTTTGTATGCTATATTCATTATATACTGCATTCTTACAATAAAGTAAGCTAGAGAAAAGAAAATGTTATAGAGAAAGCACATTTACAGTACTGTATTTATTGAAAAAATCCGCATATAAGTAGACCTGTGCAGTTCTAACCGATGTTGTTCAAGAGTCAACTGTATATATATTTCTCCCTTCTATTCTCAGATAGCAAATGTGAGCCTTCGAAAAATAGTTGTGTGTGCAGAAAACTATAGAACTTCAAGCATTTAATAGATTTTGTGACTTCTACATGGCTCTGTTTTGGAGAATCTTTAACTTCTAGGACCTGAATTCTTTCATGGTTTGGCTGTATAATTGGCATATGTTTGTGATTATAACATTTTTTTTATGTTAAACTATAAAATAAAATTGCCTATGAATTTTTTTTCACATCTATCTTTTTCATCATTTTAGTAAAAGGTAAGGAAAATTGTTGTCTACTTAAATTACCAATATAAAAATCATTATCATATCTTTTGGAAAAAGAGATAATACTGACTTAACCTAAGAATAGTCTAATAATATGGAGACAGTAAATTCTACCATTAGTCCCTTGAGAGGAACATCATGAAGTCAGCCTGGCTTGGGTTCATTCTGAATTTCACCACATGTAACACAGTAGTCAAATTCTGTTTCCTCTTCTATGGAAAGGGACATATTTTTCAAACCCCTCCAAATCCGAGTTACCTTTCCAAACACAGTAAGAATTTATGAAGTCCCTATTCACATTATTCTAAATATTATAATGATGGAAAAGAAATATTAGTTATGTTCTCAATTTCCATTATTATTAAGGAAGCAATGCATACATGCATGAAACGTTTAAAAAACACCATATAGCACCATTAACATTTTTATTTTTTTAATAAAGATTTTATTCATTTTTTTGACAGAGAGAGAGAGACAGCGAGAGAGGGAACACAAGCAGAGGGAGTGGGAGAGGGAGAAAAGCAGGCCTCCCACTGAGCAGGGAGCCCAATACGGGGCTCGATCCCAGGACCCTGGGATCATGACCTGAGCCGAAGGCAGATGCTCAACGACTGAGCCACCCAGGCGCCCCAGGAGTTAAAATTATAAAATAATAAGTTAAGCCACAATATGATAAATAGTACTGGAGCATAAAAAGTGTTAAAGAGTGGCACCTGGGTGGCTCAGATGGTTAAGCCTCTGCCTTCAGCTCAGGTCATGATCCCGGGGTCCTGGGATCGAGCCCCGCATCGGGCTCCCTGCTCCGCGGGAAGCCTGGTTCTCCCCCTCCTTCCTGCTCAAACTCTCTCTCACTATCTCTGTCTCTCTCAAATAAATAAATAAAATATTTTTTTAAAAAAGTGTTAAAGAGAAGCAATGGGAAAATAGTCATTCTTGCTTTAGGGAGAGTGAAGGCATCTACGTGTTAATTGCCTTCTCTTCACCCTGTCGGTTAAGGGAGGGATCCCCACCTCCCGGTTATGGAGATAGGCAAACACCCAACCCCAACAAGTAAGATAGATAGCAGTTGATTGGTCACATACACTCACAGACTGAGGGAGGAGGAGACTGCACAATAGAATGGGTCGTACAGGAGTTACACTTAGGGACAGTAAAAGATCAGGGGCTGTGGGAGGCAGGCTTTATAGTATCAAGAGGGTAAGATCCTTCATGGTCCTCATGGGAGGATGTGATTGGCTTGTTGGAATAATTCCATGAGCTGGCAGGTAACTGAAACCAGCTACTCAGGGATAAGCAGGGACTAGGCCTGGTCGCACTGATAAGGAAGGTTGTTTGGCTAGAGGACCTTATCAGCAGAAGCAGAGTGGGAGGAAAACTTGTAGTCCCGCCATTTGAGGCTCTTTCGATTTCACCAGCTGTTAAGGCAGCACATAATATTAGGCCTTCATTTTAGGCCCTACGTCACAATCTAGGGGGTAGAATCAAAGGAGGCTGCATTCAGGGGGTTACATTTGAATTCTTAAGTTAGACCTTGTGGATGGATAGTAATTCAACAAGCAGAGATGGGAGAAGGTAAGAAACTACCTAAAGCAAATTCATAGAAAGTAGAAAGAGCTGGAAATGTTCAAGAAAGCTCCTTTTTTATGAAAGCACATCTCATCCTTGTGCAAGGGGCCCTGATAACATTCTGTGTATTCTTATAGTTTCAGTAGATGTGCTGCTTATACAAAGATCTCCTTTTTATGAAATAATGGAGTGTAAGATAGTAGGAGACAAATCATAGTATGTGATGTTATGCCAACATTTGAGCTACAGGGCAAGCCCAATGAAGGCAAAATAATTTACCCGGGAAGTGTGAAATGAAGACTCATGTCTGACTTACAATATGTTAAAAATTCTTTAGCCATGTGTGTCTCTTCTAACCAAGCCCCACATCTTTACGATTATGGCAACTAACTTTGTGGATTAAACCTAGAAGCATAAAAAACGCTGGAGACCACATTTGTTCTAATCATCATCTCAACAAAAGATCTTGATTTGCAGATCATTTCAGTAGCAGGAAATGCACAGCTCTGAGAGACAATCCACTTCATTCTCAGTTGCCAAATTTGTCCCATTTCAAACTAGAATGTTTCTTTTTACAACTTCATCTGTTGGTTCAAATGTAATTTCTGAATCAACATCGTCTGTCTTATACGTGACTGAGAAAATGAAAAATGGCTCTGGCAGCTGACAGTTAAACCATGATGTTCCCAACTGAACATAAACATGATCGCAGGATATAAACAACATAAACAATGACCAAACAGTGCATGCCGTGACTGTGATGGAACAGGACAGAGACAATGCCACTCAGGGAACATGTCTGAAATAAGATAGAGACAAAGACTTTGCAACCACAAGACTAAAGAAACATATCCTTCTTTTTACTAACACAAGTGATTACTGCTTCTTTATCAGAGACAACTCTAACTGTACTTCGGTACCCTCCCCCTTTCTAGATGAAATTTACCAAGATATCTAATTACCAAGATGTCCCTACTTCCAGGCAGCACCCAACACAGAATGGACACTACATGCCTTACCCCTCTTTAGAATCAGCAGTGTAACCCCCAATCCTATAATAGGCCCCTCCCTACTGCCTCTGAGCATGACATCCCGCAGTTCCTATGATGTACCTTCTCTCCTGCTATAGAAATTTACTTGACTGCGGGTGTAGTCCTTGTGGTCCTTGACAATACATTATTTGACTCCATCATGAAAGAGAGAATGTGGCGTGTTAACAGCAGTCTTGGCACATTGCTAGGAGTCAAAGAGACCTCGGGTCTAGCCCAATTAATTAGATGGGATAGATCACCAAACTTCTCTGAGCCTCAGTTTTTACAGACACAAAATGAGAAGGTTAGACAAGGTTGATGATTTTTGATCTTTGAGGTTTAGAATGTCAGGGACCATGAGTTATTATAAGGAATTCTTGAGTCCACGTGGACATATGAATTTCTGCAGTCAGTGCAATCATTGCATAGTAAAAACACAACTACTCTTCTATGAGGACATTTTAAAGGTTTAGACTTTAGAAGAAATTTTTATACATTGGTATTGAAAAACCACCAGACTTCTTTTGAAAGTTTATATAATTGTAACCTTCCCAGTGAACACTGTCGCACTGATATAGCCACCCAAAATTCTCAATATCACCTTGGAAAGTAAAGAGAGTATGGAAGAGCCTGCAGAATTTCTTAGTGGGGTAGAAGGGGAAGTGCCGCTAGTAGTCTAAAGGCCTATTATAAAGTATAAAGCAACCTGAGAACAGATGATACGATGCCCACAGGAGCTTGAGAGCCTGACATAGTGCACGCTGTATGGAACTCCACTTGTTTCCCAGGCATGCTTGGGAATAAGAATCCTGAGACTAATGGGTTGATGAGTTCTGTGATTACATGCAAAATTCTGCCCTGGATTGCTAAGACATGGAAGTCTCCCTCAGAGGAGTTATTTCAGAATAGTAATGAGTTGCAATTTGTTACAGTCCTTTGTTAAATCATTAAGATTTAGAATTCTAAAAATCCTCATTTTAGCCTTGAATTAACCTCTATTTACAATACCTTATTTTTCTCCAGATTCTTAAGCTTGCAGCCATCATTTGTTGTGGACTAGATTATGAACCTAAAAATTGTCTCCTGAATACAGCTTTTGTGCTATATTTAGCAGAAGGATGCTTCCTGTTCTCCCTGTATAGATATTCCTCAATGAGTGCAGTCTTCACTTATTGACACTATGAATAGTCTTTCTTCAAACACAGCATCAGAAAAAGCTTCCTATTCTGTTAGGGGGAATGGAAATTTAATTGATTTATGTGAATATATAAAGAGAACTTGAATATAAGTATCTGTCCTTGAGACCATTATAAGTTTACCCTGATTATTGTCAATCACTTAAATGCTCCTGCAATGCAATCTATGCTGGCCATAACCTTGATTTGATTAAAAGCAAAATATCTAGGATTTTAACCATTTAAATGGAAATATATTATGCTTGGGATTTAAAAAAATATGTTCATTTACTGGTTTCATAAAAATGCAAGAGATAGGGGCGCCTGGGTGGCTGTCGTTAAACGTCTGCCTTCGGCTCAGGTCGTGATCCCAGAGTCCTGGGATGGGGCCCCGCGTTGGGCTCCCTGCTCAGCGGGAAGCCTGCTTCTCCCTCTCCCACTCCCCCTGCTTGTGTTCCCCCTCTCGCTGTGTCTCTCTCTGTCAAATAAATAAATAAAATATTTAAAAAAAAAATTCAAGAGATAGGCTTGGGGTTAAGCCTATTACTACACTGAGTAAAATTATCATTAATGATAAGTTACCACTTAAATCACAGCAAGAATTAATGAACTGATATTTGCAGAGTATTCTGAGTCTTCAGGAATAATATTAAAATATAATTTAATTGAATATTTCAAAAAACAAATTATTAGCTTACTAGATCAAATATCATATGTTTCATATCAATATGTTTATTATATATGTATGTGTATCATGTCTATGTGTCTGTATGTGTGTGTGTTCATGTATATGTAATATTGAAGAGGATGCACTGATTTGCAACCTGACAAGGAGTCTACCAGAAATAGTAAATGGCAACTTAACCATTAAATATATATGAATATGTTACATATTATATATAATATAAATATATATGTATATATGTGTGTGTATGTATATATAAATTGTTTTTATTCTTATGTGAGACTATACCCAGCACTATTCATGGTATTTATTAGTAGAAAAATGGATGAATGAATAAATGACCCCCCTGGTTAACATCTTTCTTTCCCTTCAACTTCACATTTGTAGAAAGTTTATATGCACTAAATTTCTTCTAGCTCTAGGCAAATTTCACTTCTCTCATTATTTTACTGAAACTTTCATTCACTATCCACATTCCGGTTACCAAATTCAAAGGTCTCTTTTGTCATTATTCATCACACTGTACCCCTTGGGATAGGTGGAATAATTTACCATGATTCTAAACAAAATCTCTTCTCCCTCAATCATGATACCTGTTCTCACATTGCCTCATAAATTATAGACTTTGTAAATTTTTTCTCTTAGTTTTCTGTCTTCTGAATGTAACATTTTCTCATTCATGTGTTTTCATCTCCTCCACTTTATACCTTCTTTCTCTGGAAAGGGCACCTGCCATAATCTTATAGCCTGAAAACTTCAGATCTATTTCTGCAACAACAATCTACATTGGAATCTTTGTCCATTTCCCACTGTTTGTCCATCCTATCATTTGGATGATCTTCTGGTATCTCAAATTCGATTTATCCCGACTAAATTCATCAGCCTCATCCTAAAACTTGTTATTTTATGACTTACATACTTTTGTCAATGACACTATACTCACCATAATTACATTCAGGCTTAAAACTACAGTGTTAGACTACAAAACCAAATATCCATCCTATTATCTTCATAAAGGTTCATGGCACAAAATTTAACATGACCTATGACAAATAGCTTCATGGTCCACTCCCAATCTCAGCTTCACACTGATAGACAAGCAATCTTCCTGCTGCTCACTCTAACCAGTCTCCCCAACCACTCAAAAGCATTCTGTGGCTTACATTACCATAAGTAATATACAATCTGCATTGTTGGTCGTCTCTGGCATGATCATAAACTGTTTGTTTGTTTTTTTAATTTTCATTATTGCATAACTTCTATCTTTCAAATACCTTACATAACAACTTAAGGAGACTACTTGGTGAACTTTAAATATGTTCCATGCTTTTCTATCTCTGTGCATTTTTTCATAAGGAATTAAATTACTATGGGTAGAGCTAAAATTAGAAGAAATTATCTTGTACATTTTAGGCAGAAATTCTAAAAAATGTAAAGCAGCTGAAACTTACTATACCTTCTCTTAATGTATCTAAAAATTTGATTTGTTAGATTATATGCATGTTGTATTAGTTTGCATTAAGAGGCATGTGCTGTGTAACAAATGATCACAAACTTACCAGCATAAAACAGCACAAATTTAACACCTCACAGCTTTTGTAGGTCAGAATCTAGTGCACCACGGATGGATTCTCTGTTCAGGGTTTCACCAGGCTGAAATCAAGGTATCGGTTGGGGCTGTGGCTCCATCTGAAGGTCCAGGTCTTCTTCCAAGCTCACTGTGTTTTGGCAGATTCATTTCCTTGTAGTTGTAGAAATGAAGGTCATATTTTTCCTTTTAGCTATTGACCATGGACCACTCCCTTCTCCTAGATGTCTCTTGCACTTTCTTGCCATGGGACTGCCATTGCCCATCACAGTATGGATGTTTGCTTTAACTTCTAGGCTATCTCAAATGTGTCTGTCTTTTTCTAATGCAACCAATTAGAGAAAACTTTCTGCTTTTAAAGACTTCATGTGATTAGGGGCGCCTGGGTGGCTCAGTCATTAAATATCCCGGGGTCCTGGAATTGAGCCCTGTGTAGGGCTCCCGGCTCAGCGGGAAACCTGCTTCTCCCTTTTCCACTCCCCTTGCTTGTGTTCCCTCTTTCACTGTGTCTCTCTGTCAAATAAATAAATAAAATCTTAAAAAAAAAAAAAAAAAGACTTCATGTGATTAGATCAAGTCTTTATGAATAATCTCCCTATAATAAAATCAGCTGATTTGGGACCTAAATTATATCTATAAAATCGATTAATAGCAGTACCTACTTAGTGTTAAATTGCATAACTAGGAGAAGGTATGTAAACACCAAGAATCTTAGGGAGCCATTTAGAATTTGTTTGCCACACATGCCCACATATTTTTTCAATGCTGTTAACAACAGTTTACCGTTAGAAGCCAATAGTCCTTCAGAAGAAGTCAAATCTGTTGACTATTTGCTGGAAAGGGGACAGCAACAGAAACTGTTGACTTTGGCTGTATATTCTCCAAATTTCAAGTACCAATACTAAATCTGGTAATTGAAGTCAAATGTGGATATGTATATGCTCCTACTAACTTGTTTTGATAAGATCATTACTATATGATATTCAAAAGCAAATCACTTTGGGAGCCATGCTGAAGATCTTCAGTGACTAAAACTGCCAATTGACAACACCTGCTGTTAAATTATCTAGGCCAACTTCTCTTTTTTCTATGGAACAGACTTTGGGATCAAAATCAAGAATTCAAGGAGTTTCATTTCTTTGTGGACAATATTGGACTCACTTACAGGCACAGGCTTCTGTGCAGAATTTGGGCAGCACTTTTAGTCTGGTTGGAATATGTGTTAAGCTTGGTTAACAAAATAACAGATATAAGCTATGTCCCCTTATCTTTAGTCAAACTTCCCCAGAATGTCAACATATCAGAGCTTATCAGAGAAGCCAATCCCAAATTAGTTGCCTTGTGAATTCCTAGAATGCAAGGACCAGATCCAAAACCTGTAAATCTTCAATGCTTTAAGCAATCCTAATAATAAATAAATGTTCAATAGAAATATTATATTTGAGTAAGGATTTCTAAGACCATGCTTAGCTCCTTAAAGAAATGGCTTTCTCAAGATTAAATTCCATATACTATACATGAGAAACTACTCTATGAAGAACATTTTTGCATTTTCTCAAACCTACATTGAAATGTCTGACTTGTTACATCAGTTGGTTTCCTTTACATCAGTAGCCATGCAATATCTTTCTCTGTTAATCGCCATATGAAATACAGTTTTGGTGACAGTTCAGGTTGGTTCAACAGACATGTATTTAGGGACTAAAATCCAAGACATGAGGCCAGGCCAGAGGCATACTAACCTAGAAGAATAATTCATTCCCCACCCTAAAAGAGTTTAAAGATACATATGTATTTCTTTTTACAAGAATATTAAGAGAATATTAGTGATATGACTCATTGCTCTTTTTTCTCCCCTTTAATTGCTAAGAAACACAGAACTAAATTTTGTATTCTCTTCCAGTAACAAATTTTGTGGGGCATTTATCTCCTTTTTTCTCTAAATGGTCTCTGCTTTTCTGTATTCAAATTAAAAAAAAATGTTTTTACTCTTTATTCCTTTTTTTAAAAAAAAACTATTTTATTTAATCTTTGAGAGAGCGAGTGGGTGAGAGAGAGAGCGCACAAGCAGGGGAAGGGGCAGAGGGAGAGGGAAGAGCAGACTCCCAGAGGAACAGGTTACCCAACATGGGCCTCGATCCCAGGACCCCGGGATCATGACCTGAGCCAAAGGCAGATGCTTAACTGACTGAGCCACCCAGGCACCCTTTACTATTTATTCTTATTGTGAGCTGTTTTAAAATTTTTTTTTTTGTAAGTAGGTGACACTTTTTAAAAAGTACCTAAACATTTGCAATAGTTAATATTTATAGTAATATTTTCTTTCCAAATTGTTTATCAAATTATTTTTAGGCATTGAAAACATTCAGAAATGTTATCACATAGAATAAAGGACCTTTTATAAAAATTCAGACAATTTTGTAGTTTTTCAAGAAATCTTATTGTAAAAAAATTATTTTCATTTTAAATAGTATCAGAAGATCAAACAGATTAGTGTTGATTTTTCTTTAATGATACAATTAGGATTATAAAAACTCATAAAAATTAAATAACTGCTTAGGAATATACTGTAAATTGTTTTTTTATGATGTGAGCATCATAAAAGCAATATGTCTTCTAAAATGGCATTATATGTAAAAATGAAAGGGAGAGGAAATTGACACTTATCGTACTGTTTCTATAGACCAGATACTGAGCTGAGCATTTTATTTATTTCATCTTATTTAACAACTCTGTAGGTGATTAGACAGGAGAGTAACATTTGCCTTCCCGTGCCAACTACTAAGCTATGCATTTTTGTCATGATTTATAATCAGAAATATATATCTGGCCTACTACTACTCCTGGCACATAGCTCCTAAAACCCTTGTAATTTTCTACATAAAAAGCATGAGGGCATCTTTTGTTGTAATATTTAGTTTTGTTTCCTGTTCCTGAAATGGCTCCAGAACACAAAGGTGAAATGAGTGTCTTTTTGTTGTTCCTAACAGGCCACTTTCAACCACACTAGAGTTTATGTTAATGAGGTGACTTTTAGAAAGCCTCTAAGGATGGGGACTGGGGTACCAAGGGGGCCACCCACATGATTAGAGGTTTGGAACTTTCAGCCCCAGGCTCACTCCCCCCAACATACTTGAATACTCACAGCAGTTATCGCTTAAGCAATCCCATAAGTTAATTGACCCCATTTCATAGATGAAAAAGATGAACCTTGAGGAAGAAACTAGGTAAAGGTTATACAGATATAAGTAATGGAATTGAATTGTGAAGCCAGGTGCAGTATGGAGATTTCTGAGACCATCTCCATTGATCCACATCTTGTACAATCCCATCCCCTTAAGTGAGAGAGGGACCTATAACTGGCTTTTCACCAATAATGGGGAAAAGGTAATGGTAAATCAATTCTGTGATTTTCTTATGTTAATGAAAAAGGTGAAAAGATTGGCCAGATATAACTAGAGTCCGTATTCGGTTGACTTTAAGTTAATTATAAGGAAGACAACCCTGGACGGACCTGACCTAATCAGGAGAGGCCATTAAAGAGAGTCTAGAAGTAAGAGACAGGAAGAAGCAGCAATAGGTAGGCTCTGGTTAGTCTTCAAGAAGCAAATGCCATGTGTGGGCAGAGCCATGTGACAGGGAACTTCAGTCTTACAACCACAAGGAATAAAATTCTGCCAAAATCCCACAAACTTGGAAGAGGACCTTGAGCTGAGGATGAGCTTGCAGCCCAGTTCACATCTTGACCTCAGTGGGATTTTACCAGATACGGAAATGGTATGAGGAAGTGAGCCACACAAGTATCTGGGAGAAAATGGAACACATGGAGAGAAGAGGAAGGGCCCCACAGTGAGAATGAGCTCAAAGCATTCAAGGAACATGAAGGAAAATGAAGAGACCCAGGAATTACCAGAATGGAATGAACCAAGGCAAGTGAGTTAGGAGATGATGGTAGACATACCCCAAACTAAATCATACACAGACACACTCGCTGGAAAGTTTTGTGGGTTTTTTTTTTAAGATTTTATTTGTTTATTTGAGGTGTGAGAAGAGAGTGAGAGCACAAGCAGAAGGAGAAGCAGAGGGAGGGACGAGCAGACTCCACGCTGAGCACAGAGCCCAACGTAGGGCTCGATCCCATGATCATGACCTGAGGACCTGAGCCAAAATCAAGAGTCAGACATTTAACCAGTTGAGCCATCCAGGCACCCAGGAAAGTTTTGAATAGGAAACTGGTGTGATTTGATTAAAGGTCTTAAAGGCTCACTCTGTTCCTTGAGTGGAGTCAGCCTGGAAGGGGGCAAGGGTGGAAACAGGGAGGCCACCAGGGGACTAGTGCAGTGATGCAGGGATTGGGGTGGTCCAGGTGGTGGTTTGAGGATGATTGTTACACAACCCCTTTCCTGGATTAAGGAACCAGGCTTGAGGAGTTTCAGAAAATTACACGAGGTGACATAGTTAGTAAGTGGAGTAGATATTCGGAAACAAAGCATCCCAGAATCCAAAACTCGTGCTACTTCTGTATATTGTTTTCTTGCTTAAAGACAAAGAATTAGTAAAATTTCTATTGTACAAGATTAGTGATGTTTGGGGGAAGTTGTGCTATACGTTATTACACTTTGGGGAAGAAAGGACAGCAAAAACTTGACAAAATAAAAATTAAAAGAGAAAAATACCCAAACAATAAAGAATCTCTCCTCCAAGCAAAATGGAATTGAAGGAAACTGACAGTTTTAGATCTTCCTACAGATCCACTTGGTAGGAGAATAATAATGTTTTGTTTTCTCTTGGCGAAGATCATTGAAATGACTTCATTTAAGGAACAATTTACAACTAGGTGGAGAAGGTTTAATTGTTTCACATTTAAACTCTCACAATGTGTAAATAGAACATTGCTGATCACCTTGTATAACACACTGAGCTTGATTTTCACACTTTTCCCCCTTCTACCTTATGATAGACAGTTTCCAAACTTTTCTGAATATTATCTACAATGAGAAATATCTTTTATATTATAACCCAATAAAGATGCACACACACACACAAACGTTCCTGAAACAAGCATTTCAAAAAATAGTATTTATCTTTACTCTTTATAATGAACTCTGAAATTTTTAATTCTATTTTTTTAATGCTGATTGGAAACCAGTAAATTGATTTAAATTCTACTAGTAGGTCAACGTCGCAGAGTTTCAAAAGCATGGAAGGTAGAAAATGGGCTGGAGGAAAATTGTAAATATTTAGTTTTGGCTCCCATTCATGTCTTTCCCAACTTAGGTGCAGGACTATTGCACAGTTGTTCTAAGGCCAGCCCAGAGCCCGAGGGCAACCGGGTCTATAGTCATGAAAGCAGAAACCGTCTTTGAGGCATTCTCCTCAACCTTTTTGACCTCTTAAAACTTTCCCCATTGCCAACACATAGCCATGTGTGGGTGTGACAGAGTTAGGGATCTCTGGCTGAAATCTAAGATGGATAGAGGCTCTTCTTCTGGCTGTGGCGGCCCTTGACCCACCTGCCCTCCAGGCTGACAAGGTTCCCACTGGTTAACAGTTAAGAGAATGGACTCTGGAACCAGATGTCAAGCACAGCCCTGCTTTAACAATGATTGTGTAAGCTTCAGAGGAATGCTTAGCTCTGTGCTTCAGTTTACTCAGTTTTGTAATAACCCTAATACGATCTCACTCAGGGTGCTGGGATAGTAAATGAGTTGATGTAAACAAAGGGCTCAGCTCAGAGCTTGGCACAAATGGAGCATCCCGATGATAATTGCTATAATAATAATTACTATTATTACTCTCATCATTATTATTATTATTGTCATTAGTGTCAGGGCAAGACATGAATTCAGAGGGAAAGGGGATAGAAGAGAGTGACTGAAACACAGTTCCTTATTCTTTCACTACTCCCAACTTTAGGCACTTATCAGAACCAAGTAACTGTGAAGAAGCGTAGAGTTCAAGTCTTGGAATTTATCAGTCTGACACCTTCACATTTTGGGAAAATGACTCAGAGCGGTTCGGTGACTTCCCAACTCACACAGTGGTCTGGAAGCAGAGTTAGGACTACACTTAAGTAATTTTTCATGACCCTTAAGTAATCACTCCTTCCATTTTATGGCATTGTCATTCTTGGCAAGAATTTGTAAGCAATTGTCTCACAGAATTTTTAATTTCTGAAACCATATGCCAATTAGTATTTTATCGTGAAGTGCTAAATATGAACAACAGTAAATATTTTAAAAGATTAAGGGACCCTGGTTTTTCAGGTATTTAAATTGTTTAGTTTATTTGTGACAGTTTTTGATTTATTGACAATATTTATAAATACTGTCATATCCCCTTTGATTCGTTACATGATAGGATCTACATAATATTTGTGCTTATTTTTAACATTGTTTTTTCATATTTGATATATTTTAATGGGTAGATACTGACTTTTCAATGTTAAGATAATGTACCTAGTAAAAGTGCCTAAAACGAACACACGTGCACACACACAGAGGAGGTAACTGAATAGTCTCCGGGATTAAATTGTTTATTGTTTCTCATGTAAGAAAAAGTTGGAGAACTGGTTCTGTGTATCCCACTAAATATTCCTGTTTCACATCATATCAGCAGCTGGTAAGGTAATGTAGTGATGGTGATAGTATTTTCTAGAGGGTCAGCACTATCAACACTCAAACAATGTAGCTAAATCTCTCATCAAGTCATTAGTGGAGTTAATGGTTTTCCAAGTGTATGTTTGGTGATAACTATATAAATACACTCACAGAGAATTTATATATATTGAGAGAGCGATAGAGAGAGAATGAAAAAGAGAGAAAGAGAGAGGGCTAGTAAGCACTGGGATAGTTTAAAATTTTGGATCCACTGTATACACAGAGTTAATAGTAACTAGTATCATTTAAATATTCTTTTGAATAATGGATATTTTTGCTAATAGTGCCAACTATTAACAAGAGAATACTTTTCTGGGATGCCTGGGTGGCTCGGTTGGTTGAGTGTCTGCCTTCAGCTCAGGTCATGATCAGAGGGTCTTGGGATCGAGTCCCACATGGGCCTCCTTGCTCCGTGGGTAGCCTGCTTCTCCCTCTCCCCCTGCTTGTGCTCTCTCTCACTCTCTCTGACAAATAAATGAATAAATAAAATCTTTGGGAAAAAAAAAATACTTTTCTAAAATTATAATGATGAGGCTTTTAGTCCTGAATATAGTGGTTTATTTATTATTTCCTAACTAAATCCAGCAATTAAAACATAAATTTCCAAAATATAAAGGCATAAGTATTGATGAGACTACTTGATAATGTATGTTTCTCAATACAGATACAAACAAAATATCAAGACTTTTAAGAGCAGAGAAGCTGTTTGTAGTCAATTCATTGAAACATTACCCCTTCCTGGAAAACTTTCTCTGCGCCTGAATCGGAAGTGTTTGACTGATACTACAGTTAAAGAGAGAATCACGTTTTTTCTTACTTAATTCAGAGTACGATGACTTTACCAATTCGTGTAATCTAGTGAAAGAAAAAGACAGGCACACAAACTAATTTTAAAGCAACCAATTTTAAAGCTCTAAGAAAGTTTTACAGTTTTTCTAATGGGAGAGCAATAAGATTTGAATCTATTTAGTTTATATATTAGTAATTAGGAGTTATACATTTAATCTAGACATTTTTCTTCTCACACCATTTATTTAGTTTAATATTCTTTGTCTTATCTTTTGATATTTTGTTGTTAGAGGGCTGCATTTAGTGAACATTACAAAAACCTACTCCTTGGGATGGGACTGAGATGCCTACAGAAAGGGACATCTTTTTTTTTTTTTTTTTTTCCAGAAAGGGACATCTTTTTGTAATTCATTCACCCAACAAGAGCACTTTCTGTAATTCACTGAAAAGCACTGCATGTGCTAATTATGTCATGTGACTATTTGTCTAAAGAGTCCACTAACTATAAGGATATGCGATGTAAGGGAACGGATGGGGCATGGAGGCCTAGAATTACATGGTAATTTCAGTTTGTGCTTTGCTAAGTGTCTGCGAATTGCCTACTTCATGTACCTCTTCAAATCCGCACAGCTCCATCTCACTGCAGCCCTAGCTGCAGCATCCAGGCCCATGCAAAGCTCAACAAGCTCTGAACATCTCCTTGCAGAAGCAACCTCAAAAGTGCGCCACATACCTCCTGCTGTCTGTCCTGAGCTTTTTGAACACTTTGGCATGGAATAAATCATCACTCGTGGACTCACAACCCCAGCGTGAGGGAACTCATGCACATGTAGACCCCTTGCCAATGGAAGGAGGAGCTGATGGGCAGATCTTTATTTCTGAGATGTTTTTCATAAGTCTCCATAGAAGGTCCTGTGACGCTGGGTACCAGTTGTTACTGTGGTGGCCAACTCATTATATCCCTTTATTGGCTGCCTTTTCTTTCTAGATTCACTCCCACCCCTACCTGTCCCTTGATCCTGCTCCCCGGTATCACTTCCCAAAACATCACTGCATGAAAACCTTTGTTTCAGGCTTTGCTTCTGGTAGAACTTAAGCTAACACTCAGTCCTTCTATGATCACATATCCTTGATGGGACATCAAAGAGGACAGTTGATAGAAAGTGCCAATATATACACACACAGGGTAATATAAGTGTGCATGTGTCTGGTGTGATATCTCAACTTTAAAAGAAATTCTAAATACTTTTATCAAATGGTCACTATTTATTCTCTTACACACTACATACTTTGGAATAGGAAGCTGGAGTCATGTCCTCTTGCTTCCCAAAATCTAGACCATGCCTTATACTCCTCTCCTATTGTAAAAATCGCTTCTACATGTGGTCCATGGCATTCAGCTCTCCTCCCCGTGCACCTGCTGGCCACTCTCATATACCACATCCCTGTAACTCACCTCATTTCAAAGTACTGAGACCTAGCATGTCTCTTTGTCGTTGTCTTTCTTTAAATACCTGATTCCAGGCAGATGTATTTATCAATTAAAATGTTACAGTGCTAAAAAATAAAATATTATAGTGTTTGTTATCTTAATACAAAGGTGATATAAGCTTATTAAAGACAATTTAAGGATTATAGGTAAGGAAAATTGACAGTAAATGCAAAATTTAACAATAAATGTAAGCCTACAATGCAACCAATGCTATCTTTCTGGTAATTAAACTTCTTGATTTTTATGTGCATATCTTTTTTCGTATGGCAGGAACACACTGGAAATGCTGTTTTATCATTGTTTTAAAACAACTGAGGACATCATTAACTTTCTGAGAAAATAAATATCTTTCTATAATATTGTCTGACTGTATGGTTACTCTTCATCATTCAACACTTTTTTTTAGAGTTACTAGTTTTTCAAACTCTAAGTATTACAGATATAATAACTCAGTCTCTGTCACTCTGGGGTTCATAATGTAATGGAAAAAACAAATATAAACAAAGTATGCTGAGTACTAAGAAGCACACAGTGCTAAGAGTGTATAAAATATAACCTACTCCAAGGTCAGGAAAGAAAAGCCTAGTGTTAAAACATATTTCCTTCAATCAAATGCTTGAATGTTCACATTATTTCCAATGTTTCATTTATTATTAAAAACCACTCTAGTGTACATATTTCTAGCTGAATCTTTGCACAATGTCATGCTTACTGATTTAAAATAAATTATTAGGGGGCGCCTGGGTGGCTCAGTTGGTTAAGTGACTGCCTTCGGCTCAGGTCATGATCCTGGAGTCCCAGGATCGAGTCCCGCATCGGGCTTCCTGCTCGGCAGGGAGTCTGCTTCTCCCTCTGACCCTCCTCCCTCTCATGCTCTCTGTCTCTCATTCTCTCTGTCTCAAATAAATAAATAAAATCTTTAAAAAATAAAAATAAAATAAATAAAATAAAATAAATTATTAGGGGCACCTGGGTGGCTCAGTCCTTTAGCGTCTGCCTTTGGCTCAGGTCATGATCCCAGGGTCCTGGGATTGACCCCGCATCGGGCTCCCTGCTCAGCGGGGAGCCTGCTTCTCCCTCTCCCACTCCCTCTGCTTGTGTTCCCTCTCTTGCTGTGTCTCTCTCTGTCAAATAAATAAATAAAATCTTTAAAAAAAATAGAATAAATTCTTAGAAGAGGAATTGAGGGGTCAAAATCCATGTGCCATTTTAAGGATTCCCATTTGTTTTTATAAATCCTCCATAAAGGTTATGCCAAGTAATAGCAGATAGTAGATGACCAACTGTGCTGGGGCTTGAGGGTGTTTTCCTTTACCCTCCTAATAACAGGTATATTCTCGGTCTCTCTTCCCCAACTCTCTTCCCCATAAACATATCAATTACCTCCTAAGGAGTTATATTTAAAACACAAAAGAAACAGTTTCTTAAAAGTTAATTTATTTATTTTAGAGAGAGGGAGAGATTGAGAGTGTGAGTTGGAGGATTGGGAGAGAGAATCCCAAGCAGACTCTGTGCTGCGCATGGAGACCACCGAAGGGCTCGGTCTCAGGAACATGAGACCACAGCCTGAGCAGAAATCAAGAGTCAGATGCTTGACCGACTGAGCCACCCAGGAGCCCCAAGGGAAACAGTTTTAAATCAATTTGTCCAGGGTTTATTAAACTTGCCTGAAATAAGAATCATCTAGGGGGCTTGTAAAAATCCAAATTTCTGGTCTTCCAAAGAAATCTTTAAGGAAACTTATTTTTTTAAAGTGCCAAGTTATTCTTTTTTCTAAGGCAGAAAAGGAAAAAGCTGATATTATCCATGGAAATATCTGTTGAAATGCTTAAATACCAGCAAGGCATGGCTTGTGCACTCCATTGCTATCAGAGAAACCAAGAATAATATTTACGTGCCGTCTTAAGGTCATCAGTGAAGCAAGTTTACTGTTCTGCAAGAAATGTAAGGTTTCCTGGGTCTAATACTTAAAAACTGCAAAACTATTGCTTCAAAGACCTGCTTTGTCTAAACTTTGAGAGTGACATTTATTACAAAGTTCAAGAAAAAGCAAGTCAAACTGGTATCAGTATTTCCTTTATTTATTTTACTTTCTTTGACACAAATTAATGGATGACATAACACCAAATTTATTTTTTTTTAAGATTTTATTTATTTATTTATTTGACAGAGAGAGACACTCCCACAAGCAGGGGGAGTGGGAGAGGGAGAAGCAGACTCCTCGCAGAGCAAGGAACCTGATGCGGGGCTCGATCCCAGGACCCCGGGATCATGACCTGAGCCGAAGGCAGCCGCTTAACGACTGAGCCACCCAGGAGCCCCAACATCAAATTTAAATTGGTGAAGCAATTAATGAAGTTTTGTTCTCAGCATATACATACTTGAGCAAGAAGTAGCTGTGCTCTGCAAGGTAATATGTATTCAACATTTATGAAGCATGTAGCATTTCTCCAATGTACCAGATCTTATGCTAAATTGAAAATAAAGAGGTGAGTTTATAGTTCCCTGCAACAGAAAGCTCAACTCTCTAATCTGGTAGCAGATTTATTTAAGAAAATTATAAGACGATAATACGCTGTAGCGGAAACAAATGCAAAGTACCACAGGGTTGTTGACAGTTTAGATCCAAGATGTGACTGCACTTAGATTACTTAAGATAAAAACAAGCTGAGTTTAGTTTAAAAATTGCGATGCACATTTTTTAAATTTGCAAATTCATTAAGTCTGTTGGCATATTCGAGTAACATTTCTCAAGAAAAAATATAAAATCATAAAGCCAAGGTTATTATTTCCCTTACGCAGACAAATGGCGCTCCATCACAGAGACAGTATCTCTTAGTGGCACTTTGTTCTGACCAAGCAGCAAGCATTAAATTACTTATTTAGCAAACTTTGCTGGTGGTGCGAAGGATAAGGGCGCCAGAATTAAAATATAATGCGGATAATATATTATTTAATGCTTGTAGGTAAATGTTGGTATGGTCGGTGCTGTTTTAAAATGTGTGTGTAATTAAGTATCTTTATTGCAGTTAGGCATGATCTTCTGTCCCCAGAGCAGAACTTTCTTGAGTCTGTAAATCTCTCCTGCAGCAACACTACCTAAATCAGTTCATTAACCTAATCAGACACTTTGTAGCTCATCTATGTGAATTATACTTGCACTTGGCAGATAATGTACTAGCACTAGCACTTGCCTATTGTATTAACCCAGAATGTGAAAGAAAATGTTATATAAAGCATGTTGTCCTTTCTTCCACATAATAAATCCATAAAATAAATGGTCTATCTACAGAATGCCTATGAATATTGGCTTTGCGCTACTGGTAAGATAATTGCATTTGAAGCAATAGGTCCTTAATTAAAACGTGATCCGCTACATTCGTGCTAAGTTTCCAGATATTTTCACATCATGGTCATAGGTGCCTAAACAGCCAACTTTTGTCTTTCTTTTAAAATTATTCAGCACCGTTCCAAGTAGCCCTTATCAGTCACGGCTTCAGGAAACCTTCAGAAAAACATTCCAAGAACTAATTCCTAAAAGCAGCATGTCGTAGTGTTTCAAAGAGACATTTATGAAGAAACCAGAACACTTTCGAATGGGCAAGATTTCTTCTGTTTGTACAGCTCCCACTGAGTTGGCTAATCTTGTTTTAACAGAGACCAATAGCGGTGCTTTCACGGCCTCCCCTCATAAACGGGGCCGGGTCTATACCTCCATCCAAACTAAATGGTTTTGTAAATAGACAATGAGTTGGAAATAATAGGAAAGGTTCAAGCCAGATTTGAATCTGGGGTTGGGGGCTCCATGTAAATATTTGACTACCAGAATATTCCAAATGAAGCAGATGCTTGGGCAGCGCTGCGCTTTGCTGGAACTAGACCTGGCAAAGGCTGCCTTGGTACTGGCAAGTAGCACACGGTGAAAAGGGACTACTCCCTCGAATGCTTGTACAGAAGCATATTAGCTCTAGAGTACATGACCAAACACAGATGTGTGAAAATGAGCGTATCACTATAACTACACAAAAGTTTCTATAAACCTTTTCAATTGAAAGTCACTGAAAACCCACGAGAATTCCTAGCTGGTGGGAAGGTTTAGAGGAGAAAGAGGTGGGGCAGGAAGAGATGGTGGGAAATTGGGGCCATGGGGAGATAGCTAATAAACATTTTCATGGGCCTGTTGCCAAAGAATTTGGGAAATACTACTGTAGCAACAAAACCTTTTGGAAAGTTTTTACATGAAATTCATATTTATTTCTGAATTCTGTGGTTGAGCTGACAGGAAAAGAGTCAACTAAGAAATTCATTTACCAAACATTCATTTTATTTAAGAAGACTTCAGCAGGAATGTGCTTTTAAAGTTATAGCTTTAGAAATATTCATCATATGTAAGCTAATGAATGAAATTCAAGCAAATAATGAAACCTTTCCTTTAATAGTTTTACCTAATCGGGAATATTAACCTTATATTTCAAACAATTAAAGGACTCATTGTACGCCTGGAATGTGCATTCCATATTTCTGAAGGCCCTGTCATCTATCCAATGCTAAATCCAGACATTGTCTTGACATCGCAGTTGACTAATTCGGTAGTAGCTACGTTTTTCGATCCAGATTATCAGGACTATTAACATAAGACGAAAACCCAAAGGGATGGAGACTCATGAGCCCTAAGATAATTCTCAAAAGACTGGGAGTTTCTTTCTGAGATCAAAAGTCACAACTTGAAAACATAATTCTCCTTTAGTTTTACTCTCCACCCCTCTGACCCTCACTGAATTGCTTTCTTCTTTGACCACACATCCCGGGGAAACCACCATACTTCCCTACATGGTTTCTTGCCCAACTGAACCATTGTACTTCCATAGAACTTCCTCTCCCACCATTAAACCATATCCCATGTGATTCAACTTACTTTCATCTGTACTAAACATGGGATGATTTGGCATTCCCTGCCATCTCTAACTGTATGATCTAGTTTACTAGATATCAAAAGGAAAGGCAAGGGATACCTGGGTGGCTCAGTTGGTTAAGCGTCTGTCTGCCTTCGGCTCAGGTCATGATCCCGGGGTCCTGGGATCGAGCCCCGCATCGGGCTCCCTGCTCTGCAGGAAGCCTGCTTTTCCCTCTCCCACTCCCCCTGCTTATGCTCTCTTTCTCACAAATGAATAAATAAAATCTTAAAAAAATAAATTAAAAAAAAGATAAGGAAGGGACATATAATAAAGAATAAGCTAAATGCATAGGAAAATGCTAAATGCTACAGGGGTTCACAGAAGAGATTATATCGAATTCATTTAGAATTGAGCTAAGAAAAGACTTGGAGGCTTGAACTGGACTTAAATATGGATAGATTCCCCCAAATTAGAGAGAGAATGTTTAAAGCACAAAAAAGTAGCACTTCACTCTCTAGTTGAAAATCCTCCCTGTCAATCTCAGAATCGCCTGTAAATGTCACAACAGAAATGAGGTCCCGCATCATCTAGGCTCGGGCTGCCTCTCTGTCCCATCACCTCACCACAAATTCACTTGAAGTCTATGCTCTTGTGATGCAGAGCCTATCTTAAAACTTTCCCTTTGTCAAACGCTTTTATTTCTTGGAAATTAGGAACAAGGAGTTGAGTTAATTATACTTCTCAGTTCATGCCACATTATCATCATGGGTCCAAACAAAGTTCCTCTCTTGATGGAGGTATTTATTCATTAACTGTTAGCTCCTCAGCCCCTCATGTCCCTACCTCTACCATATGCAACTATTGCAGCTCTTCATCCTGTTTAATGGGGCTTTTCATTTGCATGTTTTTACCAAATGTGTGTAACATGAGCACATGTACTTTCAAATATATGTAAATATATTGTTTTAAAGTTCTCATTTATTACTTTTCACTAAATATTATGTATTTAAGATCCACCTATGGGGGGGCACCTGGGTGGTTCAGATGGTTAAGCATCTGCCTTCGGCTCAGGTCATGATCCCAGGGTCCTGGGATCGAGCCCCACGTCTGGCTCTTGGCTCAGCGGGGAGCCGGCTTCTCCCTCTGCCTCTCCCTCTGCTCAAGGGGGAGCTCTCTCTCTCTCTCTCTGTATCACTGTGTCTCGAATGAATAAATAAAATCTTAAAAAAAAAAGATCCACCTACAGGGCTCAGACTTTGTGTAATCCGTCATATTTAATGGTTATATATAGTCCAGGGTGTGTGTCCACTCCCCCAGCGCTGGCCATTTGGGATGCCAATGAGAACCTTCGATCACATGCACACACGTACACGCTCATGCTCACATATCCACACTCGCTCACATTCACACCCACACAAAGACTCACACGCGTACACAAACACTTTCACATATACTGTCACATGTACACACTCACTTCGCACAGATACAAATGCTACAGTGACAGTGCTCCCAAATGCCCCATCATAAACGTGTAAGAACTTTGGAATATGGACCCTGCTAAGTTATAAGACATGTTTATGCTTAATTTTCCTGAAGAGTGCTAGACTGATCTCTAGAATGGCCGAGGGCTCCCATATCCACACAGCTCTGCCAGCACTTGGCAGTATTCAGCTTTGCAGTGCTGCCAGTCTAATAACGCGGGAGGTGCCTTTAATGAAACAATTCCTCAACACTTAAACTGAATTGTATCTTTTTTTTTTTTTGGCTAGCCTATACCAGCCTGTAAAATGGTAGAGGCCATTTAAAGCCAAAGGCACTAAAACATATGTGAAGAATACAGATTTCAAGAGAGCAAGCCTTCTAGTTGTGGAATGAATAAGTCTTGGCAATAAAAGGCACAACAGAGGGAACCCAGTCAGTGCTATTGTAATACGTTTGTATGGTGACAGGTGGTAGCCACACTTAGTGAGCATAACATAACATATACAGACTTTGAATCACTATGTTGTATACCTGAAACTAGTGTCACGTTGTGTACCAACTACACTCAAATAATTTTTTTTTTGAAAAGCAAGGCAGGAATGAAAAAGAGACTATTACCCAAATGGATTAAACCGAGAACTGGCTAAGGTGACATAGATGTGACTCTAATTCCAAGTCCATGCTCACTTTCACATATCAGAAGGCAACATATGTATACCTTGTGTCAAAAATCCTAATAATTTCTTTTTACATAGTTCACTCTATTGGTGACAGACAAGAGTCAATACCCAAGGTCCTCTAGGTTTCTCGCTAATTTTAATACATCTCCGAAATGTATAGGTACCCTTTTCACAATATCATCAACGGGAAGGAAGCACAAGTCTGGGCAAGCAGTTTGGAACCTGTTCTTCTGCATCCATCAGATGAGCCTCTCAGCAGGAGGGTGCAGCCTCAGCAGCTCCATCTGGCTCCGCAGGTTCTAAATGCTTCCTCTGGTTCTCCAAGCCTCATGACACGGGCTAAACAGCAGCAAGGACTACTAATTCACATATGTCAAGATTGCCCAAGAAATTCTTTGTTTGCTTTGTTGTGACCTTTTCAAAGTCTTTATTAATTTACACATTTGAAAAGTATTCTTTGAAGTATTTTGTAACAAATAATTTAATCCATTTGTCATTGATTTGTACTTTGCTCATTCCAAAAGGAATTTTAAGTGGCAAAGAGCTTATCACTTTTTATTTCAATGACATATCTAATTTTATGCCCTTTTCCTATGAGCTGGACATTTTTCCCCCCCTAATGCTTTTTATTCCTTCTTAGGGAAAAGATCACACACATTTCTATGTGGCTCACAGCAAAGCAACACATCACATTCTTGGGAGTACCCTTTACGTTACTCATACAGATCAGCTTTTCTCAAAGATCTTTGATTTTATTCTTTGTGAAGCTATATATAATTCTTACACTCCAGCCCTGTGAAGCAGAGCATTTCTAAATCTGGGCGGCTTAATTAGAAGGAAGCAGGCACACACATGGCTGACAGGCTTGGAAATCAGAAGCTTTGGATTGGAACTATTCTCCTGTGAATTCCACTCCGTGATCTGAAGCACTTGATAAAGATTCTTGGATCCCCTTCTCTATAACTTATAGTAATACACTTGTGTTTTAATATGAGTGTTCATTATCATTTATTGAATAAACACTTTTTATAGAGCTAGCTATGTGCAAGGTATTATTGTTAGTGTTTTATAAAGTGCTTGAATCCTCAATAAATTCTATTAAGCAGGCACTAGTATTATCTTTACTTTACAAGGGAGGAAATTGAGGTCCAGAGAAGGGAACTAACTTATCCAAGGCTATGTGGCTTGTCAGTGCCAAAGTCAGAATTCTGACCTTGGCAGTCTAGGGGCACACTCAGTGGTCCCGACACGTTTCTAACTGAAGGTCTCATGCACAACATGATTTTAATAGTTTTCAGTCAGATTACGTAACACTATTATTATTGTGTATGTAACAGGAAAAGCTTACTCTGTGAATAGGAAGAGAGAGAACGACTCTACAAATATCCAGATCATGTGCTGCAGCTCTCTTCACTTTCCCGATTAAGAAGTCTCGTTCCAACAACCTCCCAGATGTGTTTCATGGGTTATACAGAACACATTGGACAAACTCCTGTACCCCTCACTTCCCTGACTCTCTTTCTAATTGCCACTGTCTCACACTCTTTGAACCACAAATACCACAACATAACAAGAGAGTATTGTAGCATAAATTAAAAGCACTTCTTCAAATTTCATCTCAGGGAAAACTGACCAAATCTAATAATCACGGCATTAAAGCTTATTTGCCATTCAATGTTTTGGTATTAAAACCAGAAAGTCACCTTTCCACCATCAATGTATTTTCCTTAAAAAGGCAATCACATACCATTCGCTTTTTTAAATTAACAAGAACATGTCAATAACCTTTACGAAACACTCATCACATGGCCATTGCCGTGCTAGGAACTAGAAATACTGGGATGAATAAGGCAATAATTAGCCTGTGAAATCTATATACAGAAAACAGAAAAATGAATACGTGGTGGAAATGCTATAAACAAGGTAAAACAAGGTTTGTTTTTTGTCAAGAGTTTATTTGTATTAAAAAGCATCAGATGCAGAGCCTAATTGAAGATATTTATAAAATAATACAATTACCATAAGATTTTATTTTAATGAAGGGCGTATACACAGAGACTGTCTTTTAAGTCTTGTATAAATGAAGATAAAACGGACTTGTAGATTTACGTTGCTTGCCAAGGTCAGGTTAAAGACAATTTGAAAAACAACTTCAGTAACCAAGTTAACACATTTCAACAATTAATTCAAATAAAAATTCTATGGGAAACCATCCAGTTTTCGGCCTAGAAAATATATTGGAAGCAATGCATTTGGGGCTGTTTCTGATAGATTTATGTTGTGGTTTTGTGCCTATTTAAACTCTCAGATGATTCTTCAGTGTAACAACATCTCTAAAACAGGAATAATGTAGTGATGTCATGGTAAGAACTAGAAAGGCTTTCAAAACAGAGATAACAAACATGTTATTCCGTCTAACCATACATTCACAGTTACCGAATCAAATCTAATGGAGGAAAATCTTTATTAACCCTGTGACCTCAGTCTACCATGCTCACAGCTGGTTATTACTTATTCTTCAGATCCAGCCTTAAAATCTCTTTGGAAAGGCCTTCTTGATTGCTCAATCTAAAGTAGGCCCTTTATATTCCCTCAAATAAATCTATACTTTCCTTGTATGATACTGTTACTCTTTCTCTTCTTATAAGGGCACCAGTTCTATCAGTCACCCGTATGACCTTATTTAATCAACTCCTTAGAGGCCCTATGTCCAAGATAGTCGTGGAGGGGTGGGGGTTAGGGCTTCAACATATGAATTTTGAGGGGGGAGGCATGATTCAGTCCATAGCAAGCACTTACCACAATTTTTCATCACTTAATGGCTTATTCACTTATTTGATGATTTCCTCCCCAAATTGCAAACTGTATAAACTCAGTTAAAAACTATAGGGATCAGAGATGTGTTTGCTTTGGGCACCACTGAATGTCCAGTGCTCAGCATAGTACCTGGCACAACACATTCTAGTTGAATCTTGAATGAACAAATTAATGTTGTCAGGATCTGAATCTTCATACAAAAATTTTTGAAATCCATCTGTTGATGCAAAGTATTCTCTTCAATAGCTTCAGGACACACTTCTATGCATACATTAATCTTCCCCCATTTAAACCTTATAAAATAATATAATGCAAATTACTGTCAATTGATAATTCAAGCAATGCCTTTGGGGGATTATTTTATAACGCCATCCTTATTAATGTCCAACTTAAATCTCTTTCATGTGAAAGATGTTCTGGTTAAAAAGAAGTACAGACAAAGAAAAAATAGCTGATAAAATGCATCTTCAATTAAAGGACAGAAACTCATGTTTTAAAAATCTCAAAATAATTTTGATAAAGAGGAACATGGAAAATTAATGGCAATGATTAAATTAATAACTCAATCAAAATAAACCCTCTAATTTTCTCAGATTATTTAGCCTCAGAATGGGGAAATAATCTAAGCAGTATCCGAAGAGAGGGATTTGTGGCATTGATTACATCTAGTACTGGCTTAATGAGACACTGTAGTGGACACTTTCCCCCCATTCCACTCTAAAATTTCAATCTAATGTGTTTTGAAGTTCAGTAGTGAATTTTTATTCCGTTCCACCAATAAATGCAAAGCCCCTTTTCTTTTTTCACATATAGCTCAGACAGCATGCATTACTCATGCTGAAAGGAAAATCTATTTCCAAGATTGTGAGACATTCAGATATAATGACAATGGTACTAAGTTAAATTGACATGAATTTTATCTTTAGTATTACCATATCTTATGAACTAAATCTGTTATTTTAGTGTTACTCTTTTTTCTCAAGCTTTTATTAAATTCTAGTTAACCTACAGTGTATTATTAGTTTCAAGTGTAGCATTTAGTGATTCATCACTTATATATGTCATCCAGTGCTCATCACGACAATTGCTTTCCTTAATCCCCAACACATCACCCCACCCACTTCCCCTCCAGTAAACCCCAGTTTGTTCTCTATAGTTAAGAGTCTTACTGTTAATCCTTTTATGCATCTAAAAAATGAAATAGTAATACATTGTTAGAATTAAATGAAGAAATTAACATAAAGAGCTTGTTAACTGCAAAAAAATTTTGTGAAATTAGATGATTATTGTGATTATCTTTACCAAAACTCCACAAATTAAAGCATCAGCTTAAAGAATTTGTGCTCAAAAATTTGTACGATGCATTAGTGGTGAAAGTATGATATTCCACTTTTAATGTTTCTTTCCATTATGACACTCCTGGCCTTTTGTCACCTGTCCTTCTCTCTGCTTTAGGTGAATTGGGGCCACTAATCAGATTGTTGAGTTTGAAGAAAGAAACTTGGCCCACATAGTTTAGCCCCTCCTTCTTCTCTTTTTTGGTAGCGCTACAGAAAGTCCTGCATTTCCTCTACTGTGTTCTCCCAGGTGTAGGTTCAGCGACTGATGGAGGAGACCTGCCCCAATTCAAGACTACCAGCGACAGGACACTTGATAGTCAGCATCCAACAAGGCCGCCAACAAAGTTTCCTCGTATTCTTGCCATTGTGTAGTCCCCTCCCACATTGAATCTGGCTGACATAAAAAAAGAATAATATAATGCAGAAACGACAGTGTATAACTTCTGAGGTAAAGCTGTAAAAGAAATTGTGATTTCTCACTTGCTGTTTTTTGGGTTACTCCCTCTGGGGGGAAGCCAGCTGCCAATGTCATGAAGATATCCAAAGAGTCCAGTGGCAAGAAACTGAGACCTCCTGCCAACAGCCAGTATCAACTTGTCAGTGATACGATGGAGCTCTCTTGGAAGCAGATCCTCTAACCCCAATCAAGCTTCCAACCATAGCCCAAGCTAACATCTTGACTACAACCTCATAGCCAGGACCATCCAGCCAAGCCCCTTCTGGATTCCTCATCTGTAGAAACTGTGATATAATAAGAGTTTATTGTGGTTTAAGCTGCTAAATCTTGAGATAATTCTTACACAACAATAGATGATTACTATGAGAGATTAACTGCTTTTACACCTTACATCTGTTAACACATAAAAAATACATTCTCCAATATCAGTTTGAAATATCAGAGGTGAAATTTTCCTTCCAAACACTAAATCTTTTGTCTTTTGTTGTCATTACTTCAGCACTTGAGCAGGGAAGTTTGATTCCAGTTACTGAGTCCTCTCAAACATCCTATTGTGCCTTGCATTTTATAATGTATCCATCTATTCAACAAGCATTCTATTGAACATCTACTAAGTTCTAAGCACTGTGCAAAAGTTTTGAATACCAAAAGAATTAGAACTTGAATAAGAACTTTCACTGAACTTGAAATTTCCATAGTCTCATTAAAAAAAGGCAGAACTACTACAAACTACTACATAATATCATAGAATGTCAAACTTCAATGAACTTGTTAATGAAGTATGAGGGCAGGAAGGGAAGATTTCAGCAAGTGTAAACTGATTTGCTATATTTAATTGGAATTACGGTGTACATGGAGACAGCATATGTGAGTAAGTCCATCCTCATGCATTACCTCATTGATGATAATGAGTAGAAAGAAGAAGAAAGCATAGTGGTTAACAGCATAGACTCCAGAGCCAGACTGTCTCAGGTTCTGTCTTGACTCTGTCTCCCTGGACTTGTGTGATCTTGGGATACTTAACATAAACTTTCTGTGCCTGTTTCCTCATTTCCTTTTTTTTTTTTTTTTTCAAGTGTGCAGTACAGTGACTTTTTAGTCTGTGCGCAGGTGCGTGCAACCATCCGCATAGTCAAGTTTAGAACTGGCCATCCTTCCAAAGAAACCATCCCCCCTTCCCCACAAACCCCCCCCCCCCCCCCCCCCCCCCCCCCCCCCCCAGCCCCTGGCAAGCACTGTCCTGCCCTCTGTCTCTGTGGGTTTGCCCATCCTGGACCTTCAGATACAGGGAGTCCTAGAATCTGTGCCCTCTCGTCAAATGGGGTTATTTGAGGATTAAATTAGTTAATAGATGTCAAGGATTTAGAATAGTGCCTAGCACTACATTATTGTTTGATATTATTATCAAGATTCACAAAATCATTCAATTAAGCTGACAATGGTTAATCTCAACTTCCTCAGACTCTGATTCACTCTGAGTCAAATTATTCATACATGTTATTTTTCTCTGTTGGCCAAAAAATATGTTAGAGATGTTATCTAACATTCCAGGAGTATCAAGAGATAAGTTTGCTCTTTCCACAACAGATTAACTCAGACGTTGGAATTTCTTACCCCATTTTTTGAAAAACCAACCAGAATTACCTTCTTAAAGTCATCTTATGAGGAAGAATTAATTATTTTTCACCTGTTTAAACTGTTTACAAATCTGGACAAAAATGCAAAAAAAAAAATTAAATTGATTGTCTTTTTAAAGTAATGAATAATCATAAAGTAATGAATAAATCAAACAATGCCTTATTCATGTTCTAATTCAAATTGTTCAATAGTTCCTTCTTTTTTAAATTGTTTTAAATTATTACATATTCTTTACTAAAATAAAGCACTAGATTTTTTATGGAATCAAACATCTGAATTATTGAACTATATATCTGATAGGCAAAAGAGGTTAGTTTTCCCATTCTGTATTAGCTACAATATGGTATCTTTTGCTCATTATAGTTCAAAATAATAGAAGTTTTTTTAAAAAAGTTTTTACTGTTTCATGAGCGTTTGAGATTTTGCACTGATGCATTGTCTATTCTTTTGACTTTGTGTAACCTAAAAGCTAGTTCATCTATCTCTGAATAATTAAGAGATGTAGAGTGATATCAGCAAGATGATAGAATAATAGGAGTTTTCTACCCTCTTGCCCCAAGAATATCAGTTTTGAAATCACCCATGGGCAGGAATTCCTTTTAGGAGTCCAGGAGTCCAGCTAAGAAGTTCTACCACACCACTGGAGCAAAAAACTCTGAGACTGGATGCTTGGAGTGGGTAGAAGAGAGTTTTACTTTTCTGTGTCATCCGCGCCACAAGGCAGCACAACTCAGTGCCAAGAGATTCCCTAAGCCCACAGTTTCTTCCATAGGGGACAGCGAGACTGTGGGAACATCCGGTTTCTCCAGCTGTGTGGGATACTGACAAAGGGGCCCACTTCTTTCTCATCCAGAATACTGAAGTGATCTTGCATGATAGAGGGGCAGGGAGAATCTGGGAATACAGCCTCAACATGCCCAATCATTGGGAAAATGCAAATCAAAGCTACAATGAGTCATCACCTCACATCTCTTAGGATGGCTATGATCAAAAACAAGCAATAACAAGTGCTGGCCAAGATGTGAAGAAAGAGAATCCCACCCTGTTGGTGGGATTGTAAATCAGTATAGCCACTATGAAAAATGGTATGGAGGTTCCTCAAAAAATTAAAAATGGAAATACCATATGACCCAACAGTCCCACTTCTGGGTGTGCATCCAAAGGAAATGACATTACTATCTCTAAGAGATATCTGCATTCCCATGTTCATCGCAGCATTATCCACAGTAGCTATGACACAGAAACAACCTAAGTATGGTATAGTATGTGTATGTATGTGTGTGTATATATATATATATATATATATATATATATATATATATATAATGGAATATATATATATATATATATATAATGGAATATCAATCAGTTTTAAGAAAGAAGAAATCCTGCCATTTGCAAAAACATGGATGAATGTGGAAGATATTATGCTAAGTGAAATAAATCAGAGGAAGACAAATACTGTATGATCTCTTCTATATTTGGAATTACACAAACAGAGAGTAAAAAGGTGGCTAGCAGGGGCTCAGGAGTAGGGCAATTGAGGAGATGCTGGTCAAAGGAAGCCTTCAGTTATAAGATGAGTATGTTCTGGGGATCTAATGTATAGCATGGAGACTACAGTTAATAATAATACAATATTATGTACTTGAAATTTGCTAAGAAAGTAAATATTAACCGTTCTTAACACACATACACAAGGTAACCTTGTGAGGTGATGGATGTGTTAGTTAACCTGATTGTGATAATCATTTCACAAAGAATATGTGTATCAAATCATCGCATCATACATTTTATCTATATATATAGAGAGAGATAATTTATTTGTCAGTTATACTTCAATAAAGCTGGAAAAAATATGAAAGAATAGATTGATAGTAACTGCAAAAAAAAAAGTATTGTGATATAGGCATGAATAGGCATGGATAAAGTCTTAAAGAAATACATGAGAGAGTAGAGAGGGCCACTGAGAATGTAATCTCTTGTCTAGAACTTAAGTATTTGAGAGCTAGTTGTCAGAAAGGACAGAAAGGGAGAAGAAGGAGGGTAGTTTAGAAAATTGAAGAACAGCTTGAACAAAACAAGAAATGAGTTAATGAGCATGTCCTGGGAGAAGTGGGCTATAGCCAGATGTGCAAGTGTTATTCCCAGCATGATAGGCACATTCATCTTTATCTTACAGTCTAGGGTTGGTAAACTTTTGTTCATGGAGCACATCTGACCTGCCTCCTGCTTTTGTGAGTAAGGTTTCCCTGGAGCATAGACACAACTCTTCATCTTATGTATTGCCCATGTCAGCTTCATGCTCTGCAATGGGGTGAGTCATGACAGAGATCATGTGAGCAGGAAATCTTAAAACATTACCTACCTGGCTCTTTACAGAAAATGTTTGCTGACCCCTGTTACAGATGACAGCACCAAAATGAAAAAATTTGAGGAGGGGAATAAAAACAGAAAGTGTTTAATGAGGCTCCCCACCCTTCCCCGAATAGTTTTTGGAAAGAGAACTCTGATAAAAAGAAAATCTTACGTAGTGGTTTTATCTGTATTATCTCATTTTAAAACTATGCACATTAAGTATTAATTTATGAACCCATTACCTTCTCTATTACATTACAAGTGCCTCCATAAATACATGTGTTATCTAGGTGGAGTAGGGAGCAACCTTATCCACATGTGTACATAGATGTATAAGAGCTAGAAAATAGGAATTATTCTTAGAGAAGAGCACATTCCAGTTCAGTTCAGAAAGGAGCCAACAGTAGCTAGACAGGCAGAGAAATAAACCGAGAAAGAAGTTGCCAGTAAAAAATGGCTAAGAGTCATGAGAAAGAGGTAGAGTATTGAAGAAGACAAACCACTCAAATCACACTTTTTTCTTAGAGTTTACTCTGAGTTTACTGGATACATTGAAGCTTGAAAGAGCTGCATGTAATTGCTGCAAATTGTTAAAATTAATTAAAATTTTAAGAGCTGATCGCTGTTTTTAGTTATTATAGGGAAAGCTCTAGTTAGCTCCATTGTCTTGAGGAAAAGGAAGCTGATGATCTTACGAAATCTTGGGCAGGAAACTTGAAAAGCATATTATTACAGCTCAACAAACCATGATCACGATCAGCTTTTGCAGAAACACCACCATGAATACTGAAATGAATAAGATCTTGATTTTTTAATATATTTGAATCATATTTTTATTCTGATAATAATAAAAGCTTATCAATAAAAAAATAGATGGATATGAGCAAGAAAGAATCTCAACTCCCAGAAAAACCACTGTTAACATTTTGGTGTATTCCTTTTCAAATATTTTTCTATTCATTTTTTGTTCACAGAGATGGAATCACACCATACAGTCAATTTTGTATCTCACTTTATCCGCTTATCATTTTGCAAAATAAGCAGTCTGTTTTTGTTCCAACACTTTAATGATGTTTGTTAACACAATTTTTCATCATCTCAATAAACTATGATTTAGTCATTCCTCTGTTCTGGACATTTAGATTGCTTCCAGTTTTTTGCAATTATAAATTATACAACTTGATGATGAACATCTTTATGTCTGAATCCTTAATGAAATTTAGAATTACTTTCTTAAGATAGATTTCTGGAAGTAGGATTATAGGATAAAAGGTTATGAATATTTTTAAGCATTGTGATCCTTCCTGCCAAAATATTTTCCAAAACTGCTCGGTCATCTTGCATGATCTCCTCCCAGCAGTGCAGGGGAATGGATAGGCAGCACTTTGGTGTGAGTGAAACCAAGTTCAGAGAAGGAAATACAGAAATCACATTCACTGACAAATTTTTGTCTAAAGGGAAAAGTCAGAAAGGAAGAAAGTGAAGTGCCACCTTTTGCAGAAAGAACAGCTTTTACAAAAGGGTTATAAAATGAAAGCCTATTGAGACCCTTCCCAGATCCGATGGGGAAGTCATCTGGTTTTCCTGTTTTTACCCACAAATCTGGGCAACCCCTTCCATCCACTTCTAAGACAGAGGGCTGAGCAGTGGCACCAGCTTGCTCCCCTGGGGACAGATGGATCTGCTCACCACAGTCACCATCCAAAAGGCAGAAACATGATAGTTGGAAGAGACCATAAAGATGATTTGATCCTACACCTCACTTTATCAGATCAAAGCCTAGAAAAATGAACTGACTGTCAAGGAGTGACTCACAGCCACTTTGTGGCAAATTTTGGACTAATACCCATATCTCCCTCTACCTCTGATGACAAATAAAGATTACTGTACTTAATTTGAAGGCACAAACCTTGTATACATGATTCCTTGTATACGTTTCCCTCATTAAGTTTTGAAGTTGTGGCAGATGTTGAACAATTTACTCTAGTGCTTAGAAGGTGTTTTTAAACATCTGATAAAAAGTTTCAGAATTTCCTAACTGATTGGTATACATCACTAGGGTGAATAGTTGCTCATTTCTTTGCTAATTTTCTGGATGCTCTTAAAGGACGTTAATTAACCTGAAGTCTCCAACTTGATTCGTTTTTTTTTTTAAAGATTTTATTTATTTATTTGAGAGAGAGAGACTGAGAGAGAGAGAGCACATGAGACGGGGGAGGGGCAGAGGCAGAAGCAGACTCCCTGCTGAGCAGGGAGCCCGATGCGGGACTCGATCCAGGGACTCCAGGATCACGACCCGAGCCGAAGGCAGTCGCTCAACCAACTGAGCTACCCAGGTGCCCCCCACTTGATTCATTTTTAAAAGGATTTTTTTTTAAAAAAATTATAGTGTAGGGCGCCTGGGTGGCTCAGTTGGTTGAGCGACTGCCTTCAGCTCAGGTCATGATCCCAGGGTCCTGGGATCGAGTCCCGCATCGGGCTCCTTGCTCCGCGGGGAGCCTGCTTCTCCTTCTCCCACTTCCCCTGCTTGTGTTCCCTCTCTCGCTGTGTCTCTCTCTGTCAAATAAATAAATAAATAAATAAAATCTTTAAAAAAAAATTATAGTGTATAGACAATGGAATATTAATCAGCCATCAAAAAGAATGAAATCTTGCCATTTACAATGACATGGATGGAGCTAGAGAGTATTATACCAAGTGAAATAAGTCAGGCAGAGAAAGACAAATACCATATGATTTCACTCATATGTGGAATTAAAGAAACAAAAAAATGAGCAAAAGGAGAAAAGAAAAGAGAGACAAACCAAGACACAGACTCTTAACTACAGAGAATAAACTAATGGTTACCAAAGGGGAGGAGGGTTGGGGCATGGGTGAAAGAGGTGATGGGGATTAAGGAGTGCACTTGTAATGAGCACCGGGTGATGAATGGAAGTGTTGAATTACTATATTGTACACCCAAAACTACTATAACATTGTATGTTAACTAACCGAAATGTAAATAAAAACTTTAAAAAAATTGTAGTGTATAGAAATAAAAAAGCTTAAAAATAGTTAATAGTATAGTGGTTGCATGTTTGGTTATAGCTAAGGTCAAGTGTCATTTCAGGCTTAGGAATAGTTTCTCGTATTGTTGGTCCCTGAGTCATTGGTCTCTTGTTGGTTCCCTCAAACCTTCCCACACCTTTGTAACAGTACCTTTACTAATCCCTCTTAACTTGAAAAACAAATAGTAACACTAATATAATATTTGAAAGATATAATAGTATGTGATTCTAAATGCAAACATTTGCCATTTATCCTTTCACAAAGGCTTTCATAAGCACCATAACTTTAATAAACATGTGTTTTGATTTCTGAAGTCTTAAATCAGTATTGCAAATATAAAGCAACTACTCTTTTTTTTTAAGATTTTATTTATTTGTCAGAGACAGAGAGAGAGAGTGTACACAAGCAAGCAGAGGGAGAGGAAGAAGGCTCCCCACTGAGCAGAGAGCCCGACGTGGGCCTTGATCCCAGGACCCTGGGACCATGACCTGAGCTGAAGGCAGATGCTCAACTGACTGAGGCACCCAGGCTTCCCTAAAGCAACACTCTTTAAAAAAATATATAATCTTTGTTATTTCATACTGTCATCTGAATTTTAAACCTACTTACATTGTATTTTTATGTTTAAATTGGCAATAACCATAATATTTACTGTGGATATATGTATATATGTGTGTATATATATATATATTTGCAAGTGTAGCATTTGTTTTCCTTTGTACATTTTGCCTACAGTTATAATAAAGCACCATTAGGTTGGGTCTTTCTAACAGATTTGTGGTTATAGGCATGAAAATATATGAAACAGCAGCATTTTCTATTTCAAAATAATGGAACTGTGTATTAAAACAGCAAAATATTTATACCGAAGATCTGTATGTAATGCTGAATATAAAATAAGAAATAAGTTAAATAATCACCTTTTCCCTTAATAGAATCTAGCAAAGTAGTTTCAAAAAGTAAATACATAGTAAATATTTTTAAGACATATTTTTAAAAAACCGTAGTACAACCTGAAAGCTTACATTATCATTTTTTGACTATTTTAACCTAATCACAGTGTATTTTTCATATTGTGATTTGTAGCTTTAAGAAAATAAGAGTATTTTCCTCATCTATTTTACTAAATACAGATGATGAACACAGTTCTGAGTTTTTGTATTCCTATTGTTTTCATTACAGTTGAACCAAGAAAAAATCTGAATGGCTTTATATCTAATCTTAAAAATGAATTCATAACTTGAAACTCTCCCATAATGAAAACTCCAAAACCATTGAGTCAATCTTACACAAATTGTATCAGAAAACAGAGAAGGAAACATTTTGCAAATAATTTTATAAAACCTAGATTATCCTATACCAAAACCAGACAAACATTACAAGACAAAAAAGTCACAAATATTCTTCAAGAACAAAATATTCTTGACAAAATATTAGCCAACAGAAATCAAACATGTTTATAGATATATATCACATCATTAATAGATAGGGTTTATCCCAGAAATGTAAGGTTGGTTTAACTTTCAGAAGTTAATCAATATATTTCACCACATTATGAGAATAAATATTAAAAGTGATTTGATTCTTCCAATAAATTCAGAAAAAAGGTGGGAAAAAATTGAACACTTAGGACAAAAAAATTTCAGTGACATTGGAGCAGAATGATACATCTACAACCGAACGAAGATCATCTATGAAAAAAACTACTGTGGACATTATACTTAGTGGTTAAAGACTTTTTATGTTTTTCCTCTTAGATTGAGAATAAGTCATGGATATCTGAACTCATCACTTCTATTCAAGACTGTTCTAGATTATATAGATAGAATGGGATCACAATAAAAATCCCAGAAAGTTGTTTTCTGAATATGAACAAAATGATTCTAAAGTTTATATGGAGAAGGAAAAGACCCAGATAGTCAACACAATGTGGACAATATAAAGCCCCAGAAATCAAGACTGTTCAGTATTAGCAAAACAAAAACAAAAACAAAAACAAAAAACAGGGAAATAAGTAGAACAGAATAGAGAACCCAGAAATAGACCTAGATAAGCATAGTCAACTGATCTTTGACAAATGATCAAAGGGGGAAAGATAGTTTTTTCAACAAAGGGTTCCTGAACAACTAGACATCAAATGTAAAAAAAAAAAAAAAAAAAGAATCTAGACACAAAATTAACTCACAATGGGTCACAGACCTAAATGTAAAATACAAAACAATAGAACTCCGAGAAGATAATATAGGAGAAAGCCTTGATAACTTTGGGTATGGCAATCACTTCTAAGATTCATCACCGAAGGCATGGCCCTCAAATGATAAGCTTTAGTTCATTAAAATTAATTCACTAAAAACTTCTCTGCAAAAGAAAATGTCAAGAGAATGAAAAGACAAATAACAGACTGGGAGAAAATATTTGCACAAGACACATCCGATAAAGGACTGTTAAGCAAAATATATAAAGAACTCTTAAAATTAAACAATAATAAAAACTAACAGCTCGATTTGAAAATGGGCTAAAGACCTTGACAGAAACCTCACCGAAGAAGATAAACAGCAAATAAACATGTGAAAAGATGCTCTGCATCAAATGCCATCAGGGAAATGTAAATTAAAACAATGCAGTATTGCTACATACCTATTAGAATGGCCAAAATCTGAAACGTTGACAACATCAAATGCTGACAAGAATGTGGAGCAACAGGAATAATTATTCTCTGCCTCTGGGAATGCAAATAATACAGCCATTTTGGAAGACAGTTTGGAGGTTTCTTATAAAGCCAAGCATATTCTTACCATACAATCCAACAATCATGCTCCTAGATTTTTACTTAAATTAGTTGCAAACTTATGACGACATAAAAACCTGCACACGGATGTTTGTAGCAGTTTTATTCATAATTGCCAAAAGTTAGAAGAAACCAAGATGTCCTTCATCAGGTGAATGGATAAATAAACTGTGGTACATCCAGATAATAGAATATTATTTAATGCTAAAAAGGGAATGAGCTTTCAAGCAATGAAAAGACCCAAGGAAACTTAAATGCATATTACTAAGTGAAAGAAGCCAATATAAAAGGCTACATGGTTCTTTAAAAAGCAGAATTGTGGAAATAGCAAAAAAAAATTAGTGATCGCCATGAGGTGGGGTGGGGAAGATGGATAGGCAGGTTGCAGTGGCATTTTAGGAGAGTGAAACTCTTCTGTATGTTACTATAATGATGGACACATCTCATTATATATCTTTCTAAATCCATAGAATGTACCACACACCAAGAGTGAACTCTAGTGTAAACATGACTTTAGGTGATTATGATGCGTCAAGGTAGGTTCTATCAATTGTGACAAACGTGTCACTGTGGTGGGGGATGTTGATAATGAGGAATAATATGCATATGCAGGAGGAAGGGTTATGTGTGAAATCTCTACCTCTCTGTCAAATTTAGTTTCACAACTAAACCTCCTCTAAAAAATAGACTTGTAAAAAATAAATTGAAATAATAAAATGATAAATTGATTGCCTGAGGCAGGGCTATTATGTTGAGGGGCATGACAGAAGTTTCCAAGTGATGGAAATGTTCTATGTTTTAATTGTGCTGAGGGTTACATGGGTATATAATCAGTCAGTGTGGTACAATTCAGATTTGTGCATTTTATAATATGCAAATTATACTTTTCCTCTTAGATTGTTGATTTTTAAGCTAAAAAAATGTAATTTCCAAATCAAGAAAAACTGTAATAGCCTCTGTGAGATAAGAGAGGTGGATGTTCTTTCAATGAATGGTGTAAAATAGGAAGAAAATGAAAAAGGATAGGGACTGGTGTAAAAGTAGGACATTTTCTCCTGGTACCAGCCATGTTTTCAATATATTTTTTTGACCATGTTTTCAGTATCATAGCTCTCTTCCCAGAAATAGGCAATATTACTCAAAAATAAATAGAAATTGAATTTTAGAAGAGGAATGTGCAATGGAGGACCCTGAAGCTTACGATTATCAGCTCCATGTTAAATCCACCTGGTATTTGTATTTCTTGTGAGTTGAAATAAGAATTGCATAAAGTTCTATTCTGTGAAATCTAATATAATGGAATCCACCTTGTTCAGGTTTTTATTTAAAATGTGCTTATGGCCGTATTTGTGGTATGATGAGAATGATTTCAAATAATGATTTTAAGTTTAGTTTTATTTGCAAATAAAAAAAAGAGTTAAAGAGAGGGAGAAAGGAGAAGTTTGCTCAAGCCAATTTTCAGTGTTGTAGCCTAGGAATTAAAAAGAGAAATCAATGGGAACTGGTTTGTGATTTTTTTTTTTTTTCCTTTTCCAAACAATTGCATCATTTATTTAACCTCATTGCTAATCCTGTTTAAAGTTTTTCCTTGATGTGATGCACAAAGGACTTCGGGCTTCTCTTTTTTTTTTTTTTTTTTTTTAAAGATTTTATTTATTTATTTGAGAGAGAGAGAATGAGAGAGAGCGAGTACATGAGAGGGGGGAGGGTCAGAGGGAGAAGCAGACTCCCTGCCGAGCAGGGAGCCTGATGCGGGACTCGATCCTGGGACTCCAGGATCATGACCTGAGCCGAAGGCAGTCGCTTAACCAACTGAGCCACCCAGGCGCCCTGGGCTTCTCTTTTCTAATCTAGAGAATAAAAGTTCTCTAACACTACATAAATGAAATATTTTCAATGAAATTCTAAAATATGGTGAGATAAATGGAGCACTATTTTACACAACAGAATCATCCTTATATTAAGGCATTTCTCTGATAGCATAGAAATTTGTGCAGCGAAATGGGAGCTAGAGAAAAATAAGAGAGCACAAACCACTATTTTAGCTACTACTATGAGTTCAAGTCAACTAAAAAAGGGAGTAAAAAGAGATCTCAATGACATATTGCTTATAAAGAAGTTTTGGAAACCAGGAATTGAGCATTGGTAAGTTTGAGATGTGAACTAATGTTTTCTAACACAGACCTTGAAAATAAAATGCTGAACTATATTGAATAATATATATATATATATATATATATATATATATATATACACATACATACAACTTGTGAAAAACAATCATTGATTGTAATTACTACTAAACTTTAAAGCAGTTACTGCTAAACTTGAAAAATAAACCAAATTGGAAAAACCACTCTTGGAAGAGTGGATGGGAATCCACACTATAATCTGTGATAGTTCCCACCTACCTCGAAGTGTTTTCCCCGTTCTCCTTCCTGGATTCCCCAAACAACTTAAATGTCTGAGATGTCTGAGATGTCTGAAAAGTCCTTGTATTGGGTTGCCAACATTGATGTATTTGAGTGGAAGTTGGCCCAGAACCTCAAAGTAACTGTTTCATTTCATCTTTCATTTACAAAAAAACCCAAACGAATGGACACATTCTACTAGGGTAGAGAGAAATAGAATATGGGAACCCTGGAGTAAGGTATGGCCCTTGATTTTCAGCACATTGGCAGCAACATATTTAGCAGTTTAAATGTTATTCTTACTGTTGACACCCAGGCCTTAAAGAAATTAATTATAAAGCAAACAGTTTACGACACTAGGATAAAAGTATGTCTGGTCTAGTCTGGCCTAGAATAAGAAGATAAGATTGTAGACATCAGAGCACCCTAGGAAGTTGCTTGGGCCAAGAGGAAGGAGAGTCATGAAGACCAAATGGATCCACGTCATGTTTTTATCTCTGAGTGACTGTGCTAAGCGTTTATGGATGACATCACTTTAAATGTGTTTTTGAATTTTTAGTTGTGTTTACAGTGTGTGGACCATATTTAACTTGATATTTTTTCTTTAGAAAACAAAGAATGCTTATTGACTACATAGAAAAGAGAGTTCAAATGAAAGAAAAAAATGATTTTTTTAATTATCTTATTAAGAAAACAAAAGTCAGAGACCTTCCAAAGGAGTGAAAAAAAGGTAGTGGATTAAGCCACAGTACGTTTGAAATGTGATTGTAACTGAAAACAAACTGGGCCTTGCATACATTTTCTTATCCAGAGCCTTTCCTGTGAAGAGCAGCTTTCATTGTTTTATTTTCTGATCCGCTGATTTAATTAAATGCATCTGCCAAGCTAAAGGGAACTTTAAAATTATAAATACACAGAATGCTGAGAAATTCACTTGCTCATCAAGCATATTCTGCCATCTCCCCCCACATGGTAGGCTTATGAAAAGAAACTACATCTGGGTGATTCATCTTCTAAAGTCTTACTGAGAAATTATCTTTTTTTCTCTTTATACAATACAAACACACATTTCATAAGAAAATATGTAATAGCATATTCTTTTGGCATGTACTCGTTTGAAACTGGGACAACAAAGCTTAGCACCAATATGAAAGAGGTCACTGAAACAGTTCTTACAAGATGTCCTTGCTCTCCAGTTCAGTAGAATTACTAGATTTTTATTTTTCCTGAGTCAACACAGTTCACTGACTCCAGCATTTTTATTAGCTAAATGGGATTTTTTGAGAAGATTGATAGTCCTTTAAAAGAATCTTTACTTGTAGCAATTAGCATAGCAATGTGCCCAAGAATTCTCTGCCCTGAACAGGCCAGTCCTGACCCATGCTGTGCCACTCTTTCCTGCAGGGGATAGTCTAGCAAGATGGATACTTTATGCTGTGAAAAATACGAACTAGTCATCAGAGATCCAATAGAAGTGTCACCAAAGAAAACAAAAACATTGCCTCATTGTACGTATCAAAACTATTTTTACTCAAATAATACTATTGTGAAACATGAAGGACCAAATTCCATAAGCCATGTCCTTGCAAAATAAATGAATCATTTCTCTTTACAATATACAAGAACACTGATAGATTCTTTAAAATAGGTACTTTAACATGATTTCTTTCAAAACTAGCTTATTCAACATGTTTTTTAAACACCATAAAGGACCTCATTAGTCAGACTCACCCTATAAAATTATAGTTATAAATGATTTTCATTGCAGGCATCTCTTCCCTCAGTGAGATTTTTTAAGGTATTTTGGGTTATTATTGAAAACCTCTTCCTCCTTGGCAGAGAGGAGCTGGCTCACATACAAGTAAAGTAACAGCATGTTTTTGCATAGAAATAGGGAAGGGTTGTTGCTACAACTCTGCCTTATAAGTTATAATTCTACACTAAAATACTTCACCAGAAGGACATGCCCATCATATCTTTTCTAGGGCAGTGGATCCCAGACTTGATTTGATTGGTTTCTATAGTTAATCTCAAGTAAAAACCAAGAATAGTGCCTTCTGCATAGAAGAGGCTTGACATAAATGTGTTCAGTATATCGGTACACCAAAATTCCCCTGTCCTATACCCTCCCCATGCCTTGTATCTACAAGGATTCCTAAGAAATCTTGGATGGGTCTTAAACACCTCTTGCTTTGATAGATTTGAGAAGCTGTAAATGTACTAATGAGAGAAATGTTGAAGTTACATGGGTAAAAGTTGGGAGACGATGTAGTGAAGTTCCTGAAAAGATGGTGGAAGAACTAGCTCTACAAAGAGGAATACCTATTTCCATTCTGTAGTGGATGGAAGTAAATCTTGACACATTGGCAGGTGAATTGGGGTGGGGGGCGGGTGGTACAGAAAAGGAAAAAAAGAGTTGATGTGGCATCTATCTGACAGCTTTTATTTTTTCTGTGAAATATGAAGTTAGCTTATACTTGTAAATTTTTTTCAGCTCTATCAAGGTATAATTGACAAAATTATATATATTTGAAGTGTACAAGGTGATGTTTTGACGTATGTATACATTGGAAAATGATTACCACAGTCAAGCTAATTAACATATCCATCATCTTACATAGTGACCATTTGTGTGTGTGTGTGGTGAGAATACTTAAGATCTACTCTCTTAGTAACTTCAAGTACACAATACATTATTACCTAGAGTCACCATGCTGTACATAAAGTTTTCAGAACTTTATTCATCTTATAACTGAAAGTTTGTATTCTTTGACCAACATCTCTCCCCATTCCCCACCACCCATCTCCTGGTAATTACCCTTCTATTATCTTTTCTATGACTTTGACATGTTTTAGATTCCATAGATAAGTGATAGCATGTAATATTTATCTTTCTCTGTCTGGGTTACTTCAGTTAGCATAATGTTCTCCAGGTTCATTCATGTTGAAACAAATGAACAAATGTCAGGATTTTCTTCTTTTTTAAGGCTGAATGATATTCCTGTGTGTGCATTTTTTACCCATTCATCCGTCAATGGACACGTAAGTTATTTCCATATCTTGGCTATTATGAATAATGCGGCAATGACATGGAGTGCAGATATCTCTTTGGGATAGTGACTTCATTTCCTTTTAATATATACCCAGAAGTGGGATTGCTGGATCCTATGGTAGCTCTACTTTTAATTTTCTGAGGAAACTCCATACTGTTTTCCATACTGACTGTGCCAATTTATATTCCCACCAATAGTGTAAAAGGATTCTTTTTTCTTCACATTCTTGCTAACTAAAAATGAAGGAGGATGAAGTAATAAAATGACTTAAGAAGAATGGAAAAGATTTTAAACAGACTAAAAATAGGTTGGGACATGATTTCAAAGTGTCATAAATAACAGTATAAAGACGGAATTTCTATAACAAAAAGTGAGTCATTTCATTTGAGATCTGAATATTAACTGTGGGATTTGCAATTAAAAAGTCATTGATGATCTTGACAACCATTTCAGTAAGGGTGGAAGGCAAGTTGTAATAGATTTAGGAGTAACAGAGTGGAAAAATGGGAGTACAGAGGTAGATTCAGAAAGTGAGGCCCCAAAAACTATGCAAACTGTTTGATTCATAATTTCTACTTCTGGAAATATATTCTGAAATCAAATTCAATCTGCCCTGAAGTTTAGACCCATGCAGTATCATTAACCAAATGGAAAAAGAAAACTAATTTTACCAATCTGTGCAAGCATAATATGATCAGCAGTGTAGGACTGTTTGGTAAAAGCTCAACAGGAGAAAATGACTTCACCTCAGGCTGAAATGAAGCCTCCTATCCTTATAAGTGAATGGGTTTTAGGACTTGCAGTCCTTTAGCAGTGCATGGGTGGGGGGTGTAGGGCGAGTTAGTAAGGGTAAGAGAGCATGATAAGGTGAGAACCTTGCAGCAAGATGCAAAGAGACAAAGAGAGAAAGAGAGAGAGGGAGAAAGAGGGCACCTGGATCTCCTGTCTCATTACAAGACAGGCTGACACGGAAAACTTAAAGAATGGTCAACCTGGCCTCTAGAATGCAGGGAATCATGGAAGTACAATTGTACCCACTGAGCCTATAAGGATTATAAACTCCAGGAAGACAAGGATTACTCACGGTTTTCTTCACCATTGTAACCCTAGCACAGAGCCTGACACAATGAATACTCACTGAATTAATTGATTAAAGAAAGAAACAATGTCAGAAAAAAACCCAAAAAAACCTGCTTCAAAATGTCCTGCCTTGACCAAGAAGATAGGAAACATAGGCAGGGCTAAGAAAGAACAATGATGCACAAGTACACTTAATGCAATTATTTTCAATTGCCCTTCATTATGAGTATGACAGTATTTATTCTAATCAGCCAATGACCATAGTTTAGCGGTCGGTAAATATTTTTAATTTTTCCCCTGGGTAAGGGTTTAAGTGAGAAGTTAAGCTTAGAGAGGGAAAAATGTCACCTTGTCATCAGCAATATCTCATTTTTTAAGTAACATTAATTATCAAATTTGTTATACAATGATTTTTATAATAATATCTCATGCTTTTAACACTATTATCACCTGCTCTTTCCCAATTTTCTGAAAACAGTATTGTTTATAACTTTGAAATATACATTTTAAATAATGGTGAGTATTGGATATAAATAATTTTGAGGGATATTTTTATGAATTCTTTTACATTTAGAAATATTCCCAATACATGGTATTCAAGATGCATGTTGTTCAAGATGTATGTTATTCTAGCCAATTTATCCCTTTTACCTACCTTTTGTGTTAGATTATTCTTCAAAGAATACTTTGATATGGTCTCCATAACTTGTAGAGGAGGGGACCTAAATTCATGTAAAATCTTCATGTATTCAACATATTTATTGAGCACTTACTATGTCCTGCACTGCTAGGTATAGAGGATAAAACAGTGGCAAATTCCAACACGTTCTCATGAGTCTAATATGGAGGAATGATGTTAATCAGATAATTACATTACTGATTCTATATAAAAATATTGAAGGAAAGGAACCTGTCCTAAACTTCTGCCTCAAGGAAGGCTGACAGTGGAAAATAACAAGTAAACTGGTATATAACGGGAGAACAAGAGACAAGGTGATAACTCTCTATGCAGAGGAAAAATCTTTGCAAAGGCCTTTTAACAGAATGAATTATGGTGCTTACCTTAATTGGTGCTCACAGCTCTTTTGTAGCCTCTATGACTGGTGCCCTTGGAGTTACTCACTGGCCACCTTTCATGGCTGATGATGATGGCTCTGGAGGCAGGACTGGAAAGAATGACCACAGTACAGGGAGAAGTTGGAGTGGTAGACAGGAGTTAACCTATGTTGAGTTTATAAATCATTTTAAGTATTATTGTTTATTTCAGCACTTTAAATTGTGAAGTCACACAGATTTAGAAAGATCGTTCTAACTGTAGTGTGGAGAACAGAGTGGAGGTGGTACAGAGTGAAATCAGGGACAGCAGGTAAGCAGTTAGGACAATTGTGCGGTTGAGAGATTATGGTGGCAACAGAGGTAGAAGTAGCCTCATGAAATCACAAGGAATCGCTCTTAAACTTTTTTCAGTTGCCCTTCCAATCTAACATTTAATCTCCTCTGTAAATCACTACCAGGTTGCTATGTACTTCTCCTCTTGAACACCTTCCAATGTTGATCTAAAATAAAGGTATATGTAGGCTATTATAATGGAGCAATATAGTACCCAGACTGGATTCAGACTATTTAGTTTCAAATCCTCTGGCACCTTGCATAATTATGGGGAAGTTCCTTAACCCATCCATGCCTCCGTTTTCTCGTTGGTAAAATAGTGAAAATAGTACTTACTTCAGAGAATTGTTGTGATGATAACTAAAATAACGTACTTTTAGGATCTAGTACAATTCCTAAGTAAAAGCTCGAGAATTAGGTTTTATATTAATAAATGATGAAGTTTGATTTATAAAAAACTAAGGCAAACATCTGAATCATTTCAGCATCATATTATTTCATAATTATTTTAGGACAAAGTGAATATTTTACTGTGTACTCTATGGGATCCTTTATTTTAAGAGACTAAAACTAAGGTACTTTCTTCCATTAAAAATCATATCGTTTATATATATATATATTTTTTTCATATTGCTTATATTTTTATTCTAACGTCCCTGACAAAAAGAGTTTTGACACCAGGCTATAATATATTTGGATACCAAAGAACCTGCCTTAACTTTAGATAATTAATACCTTGATATATCCTTCAAAGTTAATTGTATTAATTGTATTTAAAATTCTGACTTATATCTCCAAAATAAATGTGATATGAATGTAAACTTAGCTATCATGGAGAAATAAAGCTTATGACTTGATAATAGTAAGATTTATAGAGTTTATTAATGGTGTAAAATTACTTAAGAGTATTTCTGGTCTATAAGGTGGGAGACACAGATACAATGTAGTCTAATTCAACTATTGTGGCATAAAATATATTCACTTTTTATTGAAGTATAATACTTCTTACTACTATGAAATAATTTTTGTTAAGTGCATTAAAATTTACTTATCATTCTAGGGCACTCTTTCATCTTTCTCTTTAGTAGATATAAATTTTAAGGACATTGGGATAACAAAACTGATGATAATCATTATTAAAAAAGCCAACTCAATTATCGTCATCATTGAAAATGGATATAAACATTTTTTAAAGTGTCACATTTAGAAAGTACAGAATGTGGGGAAAAAAGAAAGTACAGAATGTGTGGGTGCATGTTTTTATTTTCATGAAACAATAAATTTAGGCATAATCTAGCATTCTGTGTTTAGTGTTGGTTACTAATTTTACTTTTTCTCACTAAGGAAATAAAAAGTCTGGCTATATTATTATTTATTCATGTTAAAATTTTTATTCATGATTATTCATTTGTATTGAACAAAGACAATGTTTAATGCCGCTTTTACACTTCAGGGGGTGATTTAACAATTACCAACAATGGAATATATGACTTAAAATTTAAGAAATACAAGGGTACCTGGGTGGCTCAGTCATTAAGCACCTGCCTTTGGCTCAGGTCATGATCCCAAGGTCCTGAGATTGAGCCCCACATCAGGGTCCCTGCTCAGCGGGAAGCCTTCTTCTCCCTCTTCAACTCCACCTTGCTTGTGTTCCCTCTCTCATTGTCTCTCTCTGTCAAATAAATTAAAAAATCTTTTTAAAAAATTTAAGAAATACAGAGGTTTCCTTTCCTATAATGCATATTAATTTATTCCTTAATCCTTTTTCACAAGAATTTATCATGTGCCTATTGAATGACTTTGTGAAATATATTCCACTAGGTTCTAAAAGTTACATGTTAAAAAAATCTCTATCCCCAAAGAATCTAATGGCAAAGTAGACAAACACAGTGCACTGCTTTCATGGAATAGGCATAACACATATAATGTGGAGGGAGAAGAATGAATAGCTAAGATAGCTGGAGGAAATTAAGAAAGATTCCACAAAGAAACTTAAAGCTAAAGGTTATGTAGTTTTTCTGGTCAACAGAAATTGTGAAAAGGAAGTATTCTAAATAGAATGCTTCCAAAAGTACGGAAGTATAAAGAGCTCAAGCAATTCAGTATGTACAAAGTATATATGGGGAAAAAAGCCAAGAGGTAATTTAGATTGCTAGTTAAGTGCCATATCATGAAGGGCTACACAAAGCCTACCTCCTACATAGATAGGTTCAGAGCAGCCAAGGGAGGAAAAAAATTAACAAAGGAGCATGATGATCAGGTTTTTTTGTATTCAAAATACCACTTTTGCAATAGTATAGAAGATAGAATTACAGAAGGTTGAGACTGGAAGTAGGAGGACCAGAAGAGAGAGGTGAGAATCTGAACTAAACAGTAATGCTGAAAAGGAGGAAGCAGGTACAAAAAATATTTAGGAAAAAAAATAGAATTTAATATGAAGAGTAAAGAAAAGGAAAAAGTGTGAGGTGATTCCTAGGTTTTTGACTTGGGGCAACCAAGTGGATAATGTAGCTAAACAGTAAGAAGGAATCCAGGAGGAGGAACAGATTTGTGTGGGATGGAAAGATATGTTCATTTGAATTAAAATGAAAATATCATGTTGTGGGTATATTAAGTGAAGTTGCTTTTTATAAAAGTGGCTCTGTGGTTCTCTGTATTAGTCATAGTACATTTATTTATTCAACATTCTTGTTGAGGAACAACAATGCCAAGGTAGGGTAATGGGTGAGGGTGGGTAGTAATGACTAGTAATGGATGTGCATGGTCCCTGCCCTTCAGCAACTTATAACTGAGCAGCAAAGTGGCAGTAAATTGCACAAATAGTTTGTATCATAAAATATTACTTTGAGAATTCAGATAAGAGAGCAATTATATACAGTGGCAAGTCTCAGTAAATATACTTCTTTTAAAAAATGGAATTTAAATTATATCTGAAAGAAAGAAAAGATTTTGATGGAAAATGTGGGGAGGGCATTCCAAGAGTAGAGAAGAGAGTGGGCAGAGAAGGCAAACCATACAGAAACACCATGTGGTGTTAGTTTGACTGATATGGCAATTGTATTTAAAATAGTAATGAGCAGTAATATTGGAAAACTATCATCTGACCTCAAAAGAAGCCAGGGAATTATGATTCAACTTAGTAGTAATGGGAATCTATTGAGAGTTTCTGAGAAGGGAAATGAATGACCTACCAGAGCTATTCTTACTAAGATTAATTTTCAAGCTGGTTCAGTGGGGAAACCATTTAAGGTTATCAGGGCTTACCTAGAAAAAGATCAGCTGGTGTGGGGGGAAAAAAGACAATGGGAAGACCAATCCATGGCATTTGTCTAATTGTTGGAATTGACAGAACTGAAATAAATGACAGCACTGAAATTTTAAACCAATATTATTGGATGTATTTTAGTGACATTAAAATTGGGAAGACAAAAAGATGCTTATTTTAGGAGAAAATAATGAAAGGCTATAGATGAATGATGTTGCCTAGCAGCCTTCTGCAAATAAAAAACTAAAAGTCAAGAAAGAGGTTGGGCCCGGATTTATAGATTTGCAGGCTGATACAAATCAGTGATATAGGATCGTCATTGCAAAAATGAAGATTCAGTCTTCCTGATGTATTCTGAGTCATCTATTTATGTTTGTCCTACTTCTGGTGACTGAACTCTGTAGGGGCAGAGGTATCTCTGCATCCCAAGCACCTAGAACATAATATGGGCTCAATGTTGAATGTTTGTTCAGGCTCTTTTGGTTGCAAGGAGCAGTCACTTAAACAAGCTCCGGTAAAGGAGGTTTAATATAAGATTCAGTAAGAGACATGAGGCTTACACAGAAATATATGAGAAAGATCCAGAATAGAATCAGTACATATGGGGATTGGAACTAGATTCAAGGCAGGAATAGGGACTTCAGAAGAGAGAATTTACGGTCCTTCCCTTTAGAGACAAGCAAGGCATGTAATCCCACTACCTTCTTTCCCATTCCTCCTTTTTGAGTCTTTTCTTTTTTGTTTCAACTACAATCTAATTTTATATTTCTTTTTTTCTCTACATCATGATTATTGATAGTTTCTATGTTCTTATACTTCTGCTTTAACATGACCCATCATGATTCTTATTGGAATTCAAGGTCTCTCTACATTCTTTCATTTATAGTTCCTGCTGTACCTGCCTGAATTTCTCTGTAGATCTGAAGACTGTTCCAGAGTATTCAGCAATTTTGGCCCAAGTCATCTCAGTTTTTGCGGAGCTTTTCAGTCTTGTTCACCTTTAGGCTTTCTGGCCAATCTATCAATTTCCTTACCTGGGTTAGCTGCTCATTCCTGGTCCAGTCAGTGAAGTCTTATGGGTGGATGGTGGGGGGTTCGTGATAGAAAAAACAGCCACCTAGTGCTATGTTTTTATTAAAAGCTATGCATGACATTGACGTGTTTCGTATAAACACAATTTTTCCCATTAAGTGTGAATTGTTAATAGTATACATGTTTAACTCAAAATGATTTATCATATAAATATTATTTCACTGAAAGCAACATAGAAACAGGACTATAGTTCTATTAAATGCTCTGAAAAATAAATGTATTTGTTAAAGTACAAAAGTTGTCACTGTTGTATATTTGAAATATTTCAGAAACTCATCAAATGTTTACTCTTAATAAACTGCTATGATCATATTAAATTTATAAAGTTAAGTTGGATGTAATTGGTGGCAAAGCATTTTTTAAAAAAGATTTTATTTATTTGAGAGAGAAAGAGTGAGTGAGAGAGAGAGAGAACAGAAGTGGGGAAGGGCAGAGGGACAGGGAGAAGCAGACTCCTCAATGCGGGGCTCGATTCTAAGACCCTGGGATCATGACTTGAGCTGAAGGCAGAGGCTTAACCAACTGAGCCACCCAGGGAACCCCTGGTGGAAAGGCATTTTGTTTGATTTCAACCTGCGAGTCATAGAATAGAGTCTTTTTTATGGAGGGGCTTTATTTCATGACATAATCTACCAATATTCTTTTATTATTTTATCAGTATGTGCTTTCTTTTTTCAGTTATAGGATAAGCTGCTTTAAATCAAGCAGTAAGTTTTCAATTAACATTTTATTCTCCCACAAAGTTTAATAGAATTGAGAGTAGACAATTAAAGGAATGTTGTTGGATAGTTGATTGATTTCAGTTTCTATAAATTTATACCTCTCGACTTAAAGTTTAAAAAGTTTGAAATCTAAACTTTAAGAGATTTGTTATTTTTGTGTATATGTATATGGGGATTCACATGCATGCCTGCCCACCTACACCCATGTGCATGCACACACCCACACACATTATTAAATGCCTGTACATTATAACTAATGTCTTTTACCCCTTAGTCCACATAAAAGATAAGAGAATTGCTGTAGGGAAATTTCATAATTAAGTGCATATATGTAATCGCTCTTTCCTATCTCATACTATTTGACATTTATTCTTTTTTTATACTTAAAAATGTTAAGATATATAAATAATAGAGTAAGAGTAAGATCCTTTAGACTTTTCTGTTGACGCATTCATAATAGCATGAAAGGATCTAATTACATTTGTAATTATCTTTTTTCTTTTTAATTTATGTGGCGTCAATTTATGTTTCTGTTAATTAACTCTCAAGGGCTAATAGCACACTCATAAAGATAGCCAGAGTTTCACTGTCTACTTTCAATATGTATATGTGGATACTGAAGATTAGAATCCAATTTTTGTATTATTAAGACATAATTGCTTTTTCCTATTCTTTCACTTTCACTTTCTTCATGGTAGCAGTACAATCAAAAGGGAAGAGAGAAATGAATAAATAAAGGAAATAAACATATTTTTAAACCATTTTAGTTGCCACTCTGAAACTATTATTTATGAAAGAATCAATGACCTTGTGATATTTCCACACCCCTTGAAGAACCATTGTGGGCAGGTATTGAGCAGGCTCTGGTAATACTGAAATGAATAAAAACAATTTCCTGTCTTTCAAACGTTTACAATCTAGGTGGTGAAGACAGATTTGCAAACAACTAAATGAAATAAAGTGTTACAAATCCCATATTAGAAATTCAGCATATAAAAACACTTAGCCTTCAAACGCAGTGTGCATGAAATGTGATTTTACTTTTTCTGTAATTCCACCTATTTCTATTGTGCCTCCCATTCTGCTTGATAATAGAACTTTAATCTCAGAATCAGTCAATTTAGAATAGCCTCAGGAAAAAACTTTTGAATTCCCTTGGTCTATTCATAGTTCACACTCCCCCTGATCTTTAGAATTATCTCAATGTTCTAAGGGATCTCTCAGCACCCAGATAGAATGGAGGAAGAAGCAGAGGGGAATAGAAAGGGGACAGTTTATTAATGGTTGTTATCCTCCAAATTGCACTGGTCCCTGCTAAAATGTTCATATTCCCATTGGTTCTCTAGTTATTAGTCCATCGAAGCCTCTGTTTTTTCCTTTTTAATCATACTTAAAACCTAATCTGGAAGACCAGCTCTCTAAGGTACTTATGAGCCCTTCAGGGGCATATAACAAACAACTGATTTTCACTCACACCACCCTGGGTACAAGAAAACTCTGGAGTCTGTCCCAGGCACCTTTGCTCAGATACTATTTGTTCATCAAGTCTCTGGTGCTCTAATTGCACAGTTCCACTCTGCTCTCATGTTCCATCTTCTGCAAGGGATCTAGGATTTCCATTGTATATTCTATGAGATAAAGCTGAGAACATGGGGCTCAGGGTGCATTCTCGGGGAGCCCTCAGTATCACCTTCTCTCTACCTCCACTCTGATTCTCCCTTTTCATCCCAGCTCATAGAATATTTTTTTTCCCCTAGAATGAGAAAAGTTTGCTTCTATATCATCATACATTCTTCCAACTCTATGATTTATCAGCATAAAATTTATACTCTTCATCTTTCAAGGTTTTGAAAGCTCAAAATACCTAAGATGTTATAAATCAAAAGCTTTTGCTTCAGAAATGAAAATGAGCCGGGGCGTTGGTGGTATAGTGGTTAGCATAGCTGCCTTCCAGAAATGAAAATGACTTTTTTCTTCTTTTTTGTTGTGGAATCATCTGTCCCCTGAGGCAACAGAAGCTTACTATCTATATTGAATAGAAAATAGGCTATATGGATAAAAAGAATTACTAGGAACAGAAAATAGATCCATTGATTATCAAGAATGAATCCTACCTTAGATATATATATACAGACTTCAGGAAATGCAAAGAGAGGGAGTTATTGCCACCAGAACTGGGTTGGTGAAGAAGGATGGAGCAAAGCTAAACAAAGGCTTTATAGAGGATATTCTGTTAAGTTGAATTATGAAGGGTGAAAAGGATTTCCATAATATAATTTTGTGTATGTATTACCTATTCAAATAAATTAAATACATTTTATAACATAATGAAAGCTAGTTTATCAGCTTCATTATGTAAGAAAGAGAAGGAAGAGAGGGAGGAAAGAAGAAAAACAAAGCAAAATGAGTAGGAGGTCGACAAGGTATGAGGAGGGAAAGAGAGTCTCAGGTGGTAGGAATAACATGCAAATACACATAGGAACAAAAGCATTTAGATAAGATGGCTGCCTTTGATTGGAACATGTGATGAAAGGGTGGGAAAAGTAGGAGATGAGAGTCAGCAGTATCCGGTAGGCAGGAGTAGAATCATGGAGGGATCTTTTAACCCCAAAAAGGATGTTAGGCTTTATCCTATGGTAATATGGGGTCAGTAAAATATTAACATGTTTAAACAGGTAGTATTATGATTAGATATGTATTTAAAATGAACATAATGCTGGCAAAGTGGAAGATGGATTGGAGAAGACTAGATAAACAAAGACCCGTTAGGAGACAGTTACAATGCCCAGATAAGCACTGAGGAAATCCTAAGCAGAAACAGTGATGAGAAGAATCAAATATGAAAAATGTTGAGATAAATTAGGAAGGCAAAATAGCAGGTCCAGTGAATGCTCAAATGGGTTTATGGGTTTAATGGAGGAGGTGTAAAATGCCTTCCAAGACGGATTCGGATCCCTTGATGTCTTCCTTCTGCACTTTGAGATCTATTCTTCTCTAGTCATTAGACTTGCGCCCAGAGGCTAATCTGTGTGGATTCCACCCTTGCCCTCTGGTTTCACTTTCAGTTCGGTGAGTGGGAGGTGGGGAGAAGAGATGGGAGAAGGCAGGTATGGGAGGTCAAGAAGTTCTTCCACTTCCTTTCCTGAGGGTTCGCCACAGGTTGGCTCTGCCCTCTACCTGAAGGCCAGCTTCAGGCAGCCCTCTTTCTGTGCTACTCCCTCCAATTTCCAGTAATTACTCTCTCCACTTGTCCCTTCAGGCCTTGGGTGGTAACACGGACTGCTGTAGCTAACCTTGGGGTACCGCGTTTGTCCTTTCTTTGTTTCCATAAACCTTGCTTACACATTTCTCTTTAGCTTATTTAACATGACCTTTAGATCACCCAGTTTGAGTATGCCGTTCTTTTTCCTTCCAGGAACTTCACTGAAAGTGGTCCTTTAAACAAGACAGGGACTATGGACAGAGGAGCCGGTTTAAAAAAATATATAATAAATACGCTCTCTCTTCCTACTTCTATTGTAATCCAGTCTCTAGTGTAATGTAAATCAGCTCTTCTCAAATGTGATCTTTAGACCACTAAGGAAGGGTCCCTAAAACCCTTACAGGGGATCCATGAGGTCAAAATTACTTTCATAAAAACACTAAAAATCTTTTAACTTTTTCACTGAGTTGACATTTGCAGTGATAGGTACAAAAGCAATAGTGAGCAAAATTGCTGACACATTGACATGATTCAAAAGCAGTGTGCTCTGCTAGCAGTCACTGCATTTTCACTGCCATACACTCACAGTTGTTTTTGTTTTTGTTTTTTAAAGATTTTATTTATTTATTCATGAGAGACAGAGACAGAGAGAGAGAGGCAGAGGGAGAAGCAGGCTCCCAAGGAGCAGGAAGCCCGATGCGGGACTCGATCCCAGGACCCTGGGATCATGACCTGAGCCGAAGGCAGACGCTTAACCATCTGAGCCACCCAGGCGCCCTTTTTTTTTTTTTTTTTTAAAGCCAGTTTCACCTAAGAATACATGTGACTAAGCAATCAAAAATATTTTTATTAAATTTCATGGTTGAGTACATATCCGGATGTATACCAAACTATGATTGACTCAATGAAAAGCACTTGTGTGTGGTGTGAATTGTGAGTTAAACTGGCCACTTTTTTTTCATGAAATACCATTTTTAATTGAAAGAACAACTGATGGACAAACTACAATTATTCAGACTCGGGTATCAGGCAAATATTTTCTCAAAAAATTAATCAAGTGAGCCTGTCACTTTAAGAATACCACTTGATAGTATTTATTATCATTGACAAAATTTATGCTTTTGAACTGAAATAAAATTTTTGAAATATTAGCTTCCATCTCTGTGAACTTGACCAATTTTCTGATTCAATTTGTGGCAATATGAACAAAGGTGGAGTTTTTCGACATTGTATAATGAAATGTATTTGCATTTGCATAACTCCGTGAACTAATATTTTTCAAATGACCAATGTATGATGTAACAAAATCATGCATGGATAAAAGTCATTTGAAAGTTCAAGATTAAAAAAAGAAGAAGAAGGGGCGCCTGGGTGGCTCAGTCGGTTAAGCGACTGCCTTGGGCTCAGGTCATGATCCTGGAGTCCCGGGATCGAGTCCCGCATCGGGCTCCCTGCTCAGCAGGGAGTCTGCTTCTCCCTCTGACCCTCCCCCCTCTCATGCTCTCTGTCTCTCATTCTCTCTCTCGCAAATAAATAAAATCTTAAAAAAAAAAAAAGAAGAAGAAGAAAGAAAGTTCAAGATAGACCAGCCATTATAGACTGAATGTTTGTGTCCCTCCAAATTCATATATTGGAACTTCAATGTGTTGGTAATTGGACTGGGGCCTTTGGAAGATGATTAGGTCCTCTCTATGGAGCTTCTATGCCCTTTATGCCATGTGAGGACACCAAAAAGATTGCTGTCTATGATGGAAGCAGGCTTTCACCAGACACCAAATCTGCTGCTATTTTGATCTTGGACTTCCCAGATTCCAGAAATACAAGAAATAAATTTCTGTTGTTTATAAACCACCCAGTCTGTGGCATTCTATGCTATGGTTATAGCAGCCCAGCAGACTAAAAGGTCAATTAAATTTTTTGTAACAGAGTATGAAAAGTTAATTGATACAGATTCAGATTCCATATTGAAGCTAAAACTTTAAAGCATTAAGACATCACCATTTGCTAAGTTTTGGTGGAGTATAAAAGAGAATATTATACATTGTCTGAAAGGCTATTAAAATACTCTTCTTTTTCCAATTACCTATTTGTGGGAGGCTAGATTTTTCTTTTTTTACATACTTCAACCAAATAGCATATCAAAACAGAGTGCATGCACAGGCAGATAGAAGAATCCAGCTATCTTTTATTAAGCCAGACATTAAAGACATTTGCAAAATGTAAAACATTGACCTTTTCTCACATAATCTTTTTTGTTTTGGAAGATATAATTATTTTTTTATAAAATTAAAGTAGGCTTGGGGTGCTTGGGTGGCTCAGTCGGTTAAACGTCTGCCTTCAGCTCAGGTCATGATCCTGGGGTCCTGGGATTGAGCCCCACATCGGGCTCCCCATTCAGCAGGGAGTCTGCTTCTCCCTCTCCCTCTGCCTGCCGTTCTGCCTACTTGTGCTCGCTTTCTCTGTGTCAAATAAATAAATAAAATCTTTAAAAAAAATTAATTAATTAATTAATTAAATTAAAGTAGGCTTATGGACATTTAAACATAATATATTTATAGTTTTGTTTTAATTTTGAATATAGTAAATATCAATAGATACACTCTCCATAAACACAGTTCTTTAGCTTCCTCAGAAATTGTTAAAAGTGTAAAAGTATCTTGAGCCAAAAAAAAAATCAGAGCTGACATAAATGTTTTAGAAAGAAAAAATATATGACTGATACATGGACTGATATTAACAACTTATATTATAGTTTACTTCAAAACACCTAAAGACGTTTCTCTGACCTGTCTCCATAATGCAGCGTTTCATAATTTTAGTACTGCCGTTGGAAACAAAGCATAACAAAATCTAGAGGCCACATTAACTGATAGTCATTGAGCCCTTCTGCTTTTTTCTCAGAAATACCACCTTGAGGACTTGCTGTATTTTGCTTTAGCTTTCTTATCTCTAGCAAGTTTGCACAGGAAAAATATTTACTCCAACTCTAAGATTTACATTATCTCACTTCTATTGTCTCAGTGCACAATTTCCTCTATTGTAAAATTATCATTGGCATTCAATTTTGAACATAATGAGTTTGAAATCCTGTGTGAAATCCAAATGGAAATCTGCAGGAGTGAGCAATAGTACAGAGAAGTTGGACCAGGCATATCCATTCAGGAGATCCCTTCAAATACAGACACTAACAGAAGTTGAAGGCTTGAATGAGAGTTCAGAAAGAGAAAAAGAGGACAATGAATAGAAATGTTCAGAATACCCTCATTTAAGGGAAACATGGATGAAAATGAACAAACAAAAGAAGACCAGAAGAGATAGTCAAAGGTTTATAAGAAAAAAAAACAGAACTGTGACTTGGAAATAAGGGCATGCTCAACAGTGTTGTTTTGACACAGTAAGATTGATTAAATGAGGAGGAGTGGCTCGTTAGGTCATTAATGACATAACTGAAAACAATTTTGGCTGGGTTGTGGAGGTAGAAGCCAAATGATAAGAAGTTTCAGAGAAAACAGAAATTAAGAGACTAGAAATGTTAAACTTGGCCTAATATTTCTGGAAGTTTGAAGTTAAGAATAGAAGCCAAGAATCAGTCTTCATATTTCTAGTTGTGCTTATAAGTGGATATTACTGTTACCATTCAGTTTGGGTTTCACTATTGAAAAAAAAAGCAGCAACAACAACACCTATGCACAGGGAGCTACAAAGGTACTGAATCATCCTGCCCGGGCTACTTTAACAGAACGCCGCAGCCTGGATGGCTTAAACAACAATTCTAGAGGCTGGAAGTCCAAGATCAAGGTGCTGGCAGGGTTGGTTTCAGGTGAGATCATTCTCCTTGGCTTGCAGAGAACCACCTTCTCATTGTGTCTTTACATGGCCTTTCTTCTGTTTGTATACATCCCTGGTGTCTCTTCTTCTTCTTATAAAGACACCAGTCCTATTGGTTTAAGGCCTCACCCTTTGATCCCATTCAATTTTAATTACTTCCTTAAAGACCCTTCCTCCAAGTAGAGTCCCATTGAGGATGAAGACTTCAACACGTGAATTTTGGAGAGAACACAATTCAGTCTATAAAAGGCACATGGAAGGGTGCCAAATATTAAGTGAAGTGTTAGAGCTTTAGTGATCAAATTTCTAAAGGATGGAAAGTGCAGATGAAAAAAAACTGGCAAATAAAATAAAATTGCAAGTCAGTTCAGAGTAAAAAGGTCAGGAGGCCCAAGAGAACAAGCAGCATGTCCAGGGACTTACACATAGTGTATATTCAGGATATGTGGCTGGGATGGGGAACACAAGTAGAGGAATCATGAAAGAGAGATGCAGAAAGAGATCTGTCTCTCTCTAAAAAATGAGGAAACGACTGTTATAGCAGAGACAACCACAGCAGTAACAGCGATGCCACAGAACTAGTAATTAATAATAATACATGTCTTTGCATTTGTTTAGTAATATTTTTAAAGATTTTATTATGAAAAAATCTTATGGTGAAAAGTGAGTCCAATAACTGAAATGATTTGCTCAAGATTAGAATCAGAAACCTGACATCTGGATTTCTGGCCTACTCTTCTGATAGGCTTGCTCTCTCAGACAATCCAATAGAGTTTTATCCCAATGGCCAATAAAATAGAGTACTACTTACTATTTGTCATTTTATTTCATCAATATTCTTCAGATAACATTCAGTATTGGCAGTGTAGAGAGGGTGTGGATGTAGAAATGGACACATAAAATCAAAGGGTGGTTCCAGCAGAGACATTGGCTTGTGTTTCTGACTTTATCTGAGGGGACACATTTTATGTGTATTGCTGAGGTCCTGAGAACTTCTCATTGCTTACAATTAAAATGGGCTCATACACTCAAATACCAGAACAAACTTTGAAATCAAGAAGAGAGAGATTCAAAGCACAAGAAGGATTTGATGTGCCTTTCCTGGCTCTGAAGAAAGTGGGGGCACGTGCAAAAGAAGGTAGGTGGTCTGTAGGAGATAAGACTGGACCCCAACCAATAGCCAGTTAGGGAATAGGGGACTACATAGAACTGAATTCAGCCAATGACCAGAATGAACTTAAAGACAGATTCTTCCTCAGAACCCCAACATAAGAGTTCAGCCGGGCTGACATCTTGATTTTGTCTTTGTAAGACTCTGAGAAGCCAGATGAGCCATAATAAACTCTGACCTGGAGAACTGAGGGACAATAAATTTGTGTTGTTTTAAGTTACTATATTTGTGGTAATTTGTTACACAGCAATAGAAAACGAATACAGTTATAAATGTTCTGGCCCCAAAACAAGGAAAATGGAGTCAGTTTTAGATCCAGCTGGGAAGGCCCCATTAGGTTTCAGGACTTAAGGATATTCTCTGGGGCTTTCACCTCTGCCTTCTGGGATCTTCGTTCTGAGTCATCCTTCCTTTTTTATGAAAGGTAGATCCTGTTTGTAGCTGACTGATATTATCACACCCTGCTTCCTGCCAGGAGAATTTGGGGATGCTGCGAGTCTCTTTTTATTTCATATTCTTTTCTGCCCCTTTCAGTCCCAGCCGGTAGTGTTCCTGCTAGTAAAATATTCCCAAATACTTTGTGGCTTTATGTGGATTTCTGGAGGGTTTACTCCAACAGACAAAGGACTCACTCATAAATTTTTTTTTTCTGAGATAATTCCTTTTCTATTCTTGGCTTGAGCTGAGATATCTAAGGGACATTGCCAATAAGCTTTTTAGAGAGGCGTTCCGGTCTAATTGAGACCTATGAGGCACACCTTTAATCTCTGGTGATTAAACACTCTGACCCTTTTGATCTTTCCAGGGTGGCAGCAAAATGTTGTATAGACACACCCACACCTTTTACCCAGTGCCACATTTTCAGGAGTAATTTCTTAATTTTAGCATCTTTTGCTATCTCTATAGGCTGAGAATTTCCCAAATCAGCATGCCCATGTACTTTTTGGTTGACAGTTCTTTCTTCAATGTCTTTCTATCTTCTTATATTTCATTATGAGCAGAAGGAAGGAACCAGTCCTCACCTTCAACACTTTTCTTAGAGATCTCCTTAACTCAATATCCAAGTTTATTATTTACAAGTTCTGCTTTCTATGTAACAGCAGGAAACCACTTTTCTAAACTTTCCACTACTACATGGCAAGGATCTCCCTTCCTTCAGTGTTCAGTAGCAAGTTCCTCACTTCTTGCTGAGCCCTCAGCAGCAGCAGTTTTTGTTTTTTTTTTTTTTTAAAGATTTTATTTATTTATTTGAGAGACAGAGAGAGAGTGCACACACACAAGGTGGGGAGAGGCAGAAGGAGAAGCAGACTTCCCGCTGAGCAGGGAGCCCAAGGCAGACCTGAGCCGAAGGCAGACGCTTAACTGACTGAGCCACCCAGGCGCCCCATCAGCAACATTTTTCATGTCCATATTTCTACTAATGGTCTTCTCAAAGCAATCAAGGCTTTTTCTGTCATGTTTCTGAACCTTGGTTCATTACCTGATTCCAAAACCCCTTCTACATTTGTGGGCATTTGCTCTGGTGGCATCATGGATAACAAAATCTGCTACAGAATAAATTATCACAAATTTAGGAGCTTAAAACAAGATACACTTAATATCTTACAGTTTCTGTACGTCAGAACTCCAGCCAGTCTTGAGTGGGTTCCAAGTATTCAAGGCTTAAATAAAGGTGTCTACTGACTGCATTTTCATCTGGAATTCAAGTTCTTCTTCCAGGCTCATTCTTGCTATTGGCAGAATTTTGTTCCTTGCAGCTGTAGGACTAAGATCGCCATTTCTTTGTTGGCAATCAGCCAGGGGTTACTCTTGGCTCCTTGCTGCCACTCTCCACTCCTTGCACATTGCCCCGTTCCATCTTCAAAGTCAGCAATGGTGTATCAAAGCCCGTCTCGAGGGCGCCTGGGTGGCTCAGTCGGTTAAGCGACTGCCTTCGGCTCAGGTCATGATCCTGGAGTCCCGGGATCGAGTCCCGCATCGGGCTCCCTGCTCGGCGGGGAGCCTGCTTCTCCCTCTGACCCTCTCCTCTCTCATGCTGTTTCTCTCTCGCTTGCTCTCCAATAAATAAATAAATGAAATCTTTAAAAAAAAAAAAAAAAAGCCCGTCTCGAGCTTTGAATCTCTTTGTATCAAAAAAAAGAGTCTACCTGAAAATCATCACTTAGAGTTGGGTTTAGTCCAACTATGAGGCTTGAACCGTAGATTTTCTACTTCTATTTAACGTATAATTTGTGGACTTTGGTTTTAATATAAACTTCCTGCAAAGAACTCTTCAGTAATCTTTTCTGCCTTGGTCTGAGAGCATATCTTGATTAAGGTATTTTCCTCTTTCCAGCCTCTACCTCTTGCTATCAAATGGTAGCCCCTTGTTCCTCTCAAATTTCGGGAATCATGTGAGGCTTTCCCTTATGTAACTTGTGTACCTATCTGAAAGTCTTGCTTTTATCTTATCAATTACAGATTATAGACTGAAATGCCAGGCACTTACTTATGTGACATTTTTAAATTCTTCCGGAAGCAAATAATAAATGTATATAAATAAATACAAGTAATAAAATAAGTCTTTATTTTAATTGGGATTTAGTCATATTAAACTACCATGTGTTATAATACTTGTTCATATCACAAAGATTATATTAAATAAGAACTATGTCTTCAGGAGCTATTACTAATGTCAGTTACTACATATGAAATTATTTTTGAAAAAAGTTCATGTTGATGTATGTTCCAACATACATTTAGTTATTTTTTTAATTAGTAACTAAAATTATGCAAAAACTCTACTTCACTTTCCTGTTTGAGAGAAGATCCTTCAACCACCAATAACTAAAGAAGATAAAAATAGGTTGCTTTTAATCTCCTTAAATTAAAAGAATTTAATCAGAGATAGAGTGACAACTTGATTAAAATCAGATTTTTAAAGAACTAGAAAAAAGAAATTGTCCTTCGTTATGTATTAATTTATGTAAGTAATAATTTTATCCAAAGTCAAGTAAATTATCAGTCTCTGTTCAACTATGATATAAGTTTTCTGTGCCTTAACTCTTCAAAGTCCTGTTATGTTAAGTAAAAACATAATTTTTAATATAGAATATAGAACCTAACACTGAAAAAAATGTCAGTGCGGATGGCCATATTTTTCTTTAACCTTTTGCAAAGTCTTTCGACTGTATTCCTGTTTATTCACATTAAGCCGCACATTGAATTTAAGGGGAGCTGTTTATGTCAGGGACTCTTAGCCTGGAGTCCGACGACATAGAAGGGCATTACTGCTTTAAAATTAACACAGGCTTTGTGTACACTTGCCTTTTTTTTTCTGATGGAGAGTTTAAATTATTTGTCAAATTCTCAAACTTTTCTATTTGTAGTACTTAAAAATCTTAACAATAATATTCAGCATTTCATCCACCGAAAGATGAAGTCAGTCTATTTTTCCACCCCTTGAATCTGGTCTGTCCTCCTGAATTGCTTTGACCTATGAAACATGGCAGAAGTGACACGGTGTGAGCTCCAGACCAAGGCCTCAAGAGACTCTACAGATTCTGCCGTAGCTCCCATGGAACTCTGAGACCACCTTGCTCTGAAAAAGCCATGGGAAGAAAGCCCAGCCACTTCATTCTTTGCAGCCAACCCAGCTAGTGACCCAAACATGGGAGTGAAGCCAGCTGAATACAACTACGTGAGGGATCCTAGGTAAGACCAGCAGAACCACCCAGTCAATCCACAAAAATGTGAAAGATGATAAATCACTGTTGTTCGAAGCCACCAAGTTTTAGGTTATGGTATGTGATGTAGCAACAGATAACTGATCCACCAAAAATCTAATACGCCTCAAAAAGCTGGATTAGAGGCAAACAGCAAGTTTCCCTTCAAGTACTTTTTCCTTTCCTACAGAGCCATTTTGACCGATGTGCCCCAAATGGAGACTCTTTATCAACATTTTGATGTTATCTTCTTCTACTATCTACGTCAAAAGGAGGCGATATTGATTTTCAGAAAAATGTATTACTTTAAAATGCTTTCCTAATTTTAAAGAATACCTTTGAAATAATTTTATTATATATGTTTTCTTTGACGTAGTCAAAATTTCCAGGATCTTTTTATCAGTACAAGAGCTCACAGGCCTAAATCCACATTTAATTTCTCTGGGTTAGGCAGCCACTTTTGCAAGTAATCTTTGCTCTGCTCTATTGTCTGATTTTTTTCCTGCTGCTTGATTTTTCCTCCTTAGCTTAGGGAAGTTAGAAAGCCTTTGGGGGTGAAATTGACCTATGCCACTGGGGGAAATAGAGCCCAAGTCTGGGAAATCTTGTGCTCTAGACTGAGAAGCGTAAGAATTGTGTGCCTCAGCAGACGGTCAACCAGGAGGCCGCTTTTGCACATCGACTGGCAATGGCTTTCTGTCGCTGCCTCGTAAGTTTGTCTCGTTAGTTTTCTTCACACCCAATTCTTACAAGAGTGTCAGTGAAATTTCTCCACCTTCTCGGTGCAGATGTAGGGAATCTCCAAGTTGAACTTCTAAAAGCTCTCATGGAGGAGGAGTCTCTCTCTGAGAAACTGATCATTTTATTCTCACTGTGTCTTGACTCAAAAGTAGTTATATATCTTTCTCACCTATTCTAGATCTCCTTTGCCCTGTTTATTTCCCACCTGAATAAATGCCTATGATATGAATTTAAATGTGGTCTAATTTAAACAGAAGGTGATCTCAATTCAGTTGTCGCTTATGATTTAAAGATAGTGTTGCTTTTGTTTTCTTTTTTTTTTTAAGATTTATTTATTTATTTTAGAGAGAGAGGGAGCACAAACTGGGGGAGGGACAGAAGGACAGGAGGAGAGTCTTTTCTTTAATTTTATTTTATTTGAATTCAATTAATTAACATAGTGTATTACTAGTTTCAGAGATAGAGTTCAGTGATTCCCCAGTTGCATAGAACACCCAGTGCTCATTACATCATGTGCCCTCCTTAATACCCATCATCCAGCTGCCCCATCCCCCCACCCACCTCCCCTCCGGCAACCCTCAGCTTGTTTCCGATAGTTAAGAGTCTCTTGTGGTTTGTCTCCCTTTCTGATTTTGTCTTATTTTATTTTTTCCTCCTTTCCCCTATGATCCTCTGTTTTGTTTCTTAAATTTCACATATGAGTGAAATCATATGACAATTGTCTTTCTCTAATTGACTTATTTCACTTAGCATAATACCCTCTAGTTCCATCCACGTAGTTGCAAATGGCAAGATTTCTTTTTTTTTTTTTTTTTTTTTTTTTGGTGGTTGAGTAATATTCCATTGTATATATATACCACATCTTCTTTATCCATTCATTTGTCAATGGACATCTGGACTCCTTCCATAGTTGGGCTATTGTAGGCCTTGCTGCTGTAGACACTGGGATGCAGGTGCCCCTTTGGATCACTACAGTTGTATCTTTTGGGTAAATACCTAGTAGTGCAGTTGCTGGGTCATAGGGTAGTTCTATTTTTAACTTCTTAAGAATCCTCCATACTGTTTTCTAGAATGGCTGCAACAGCTTGCATTCCCACCAACAGTGTAAGAGGGTTCCCTGTAGGGAAAGAGAGTCTTGAGCAGACTCTGCACTTAGTGTGGAGCTTGAGAGGAACTCAGTCTCATGACCCAAACATCATGATCTGAGCAAAATCACAAGTCAAGTTGTCAATCAAGTGTGCCACCCAGGTACCCCTGATGTTGCTTTTCAATCAATGATTTATTCAATTGTTATGTGACATTAAAATACTAAGCTTAGTTTTGCACACACATTTTCATTAAAATATATTTTTTAAATCCTTCAGTTAACTCACCACCTATTTTTCTATTAGGTTTTCATTATCAATGTCTTTATTGATTTGTTATCAATGTTAACAGAAATGTTATGTTTTTAAGACAAATTTAAATAAAATTTCCTCCCTAAAGTTTAGAATGTTAAAATAAACAAAACAGAACTACTTGGTGAATTAAGTTGAAGATAAATAATCTAGTACCAATAAAATGAAAAATAATTGACTTTCTCATATAGGGTATTTCCCCCAGGATTTAAAAGGAATCTTAATATTTCGTTCTAAATTTCTAATCCCTCTATTATTTTTCTTTGTAGGTGACACCCTTCCTAGTTTTATTGAACTTTTCCTTCAGTATGCATTGCATGGTGAGCCATTTCAATAATGATATGCATACTCCAAAATAATGTATTTCTTTACCTTTCTGAAATTCTTTCTTTGACAATCTCCAGCCCTGGTTTGCCCTCCTTGTTTGCTTTCTCTATTCTTGTCCTACAGATACTGAGCATTCCCTAGAGAAAGTCACAAAATTATGCACATACTGCTGTCTTCCTAATGCACTCTCTCTGTTTCTTCTTACAAATGGAGGGTACCAGTGTGTCTAGCTAATATAATCCATTTCCCAGTTTATCTTGATAGTTCTGGTAACTTAGAAGTGTGCTGACAATTACTGGAAAAGTTTTACTTTCCTGACATAGATTCTATGCACCCCTTATTCTCTACTTTTTCCTCATCTTCTTCCTATGTCCAAGATATGAGAAGGATATGAGATACGAACCAACGGAACTAGAGGTAGAATGCCATGTTGACACCATGTAAGGTGACCAGCTGTCCTGGTTTACTAGGGACTAAGGAGGTTTCTTAGATGTGTGACTTCCAGTTTTAAAGCCAGGACAAGTTGGTCATCCCACCTTGATGTGACAATGAAAATGAAAGATATATACTTAGGATGGCAGAAGAGCAAGAAGAGAAAGATAGAAGGGTGATTCCTGATGGCACCCTCGAGGTGCTGTATGAGCCATGCCACCCAGGCTTTTTATTACATCAGAGAAATAAGTCCTTATGCATCAAATCATTGGGTGTGAGTTTGTTACACCTGCTCAAATATGATCTCTAACTGCATTTACTACCTTGAAGCACTCTGGTTTATGGGAAGCACACGACAATCCATCTGAATGGTGTCAACTGCTATTGTACAGCACACAGCCTGTGTGTGCCAAAACTACACTTTCTTAAAGCCGTGAACCTCCTAATGTCCCAACGATGATTATTCCTTGCAGATAATGCTGTTTCTTAGATATCCTCCCTTTTGAAATTTCCCCAAACTGTATTCCCTGTCTTTCCTTCATGTGGTCTTAAAAAAAAAAAAAAAAAAAAAAAAAGAATTAGTTCTCTTTTTTAAAGTGTACCTCCCCGGGGCGCCTGGGTGGCTCAGTTGGTTAAGCGACCGCCTTCAGCTCAGGTCATGATCCTGGAATTCCGGGATCGAGTCCCGCATCGGGCTCCCTGCTCAGCGGGGAGTCTGCTTTTCCCTCTGATCCTCCCCCTCTAATGCTCTCTGTCTCCCATTCTCTCTCTCAGATAAATAAATAAAAAATCTTTAAAGTGTACCTCCCCATGTGTGAAGTTGATTGCTTCCTTTCCCATCTCCTCTGGGGTCTTAATTTATCCGATTTGTTTGAATAATATTTAGTTTCATCTTTTTGTTATTGTAACAATAAATTTGATGGAATTCTCATATAAAGATATGATCCTTGGTAAACTACTTTATCTTCATGTTAAATATTCTAGTTAAAAAAAAATGAAATTTTGAATAAGTTATTAATGAGCTTGCTCAACTGAATCATCCAAAATTTAGATCTATCTTTTATTTGTATAAGTTTCTTAATGTGTTACCAGCAAATATAGAATCCTCTATGGAAAAAAACAGAAATTAAACAAAACTCTTATTTAAGGTTAATGCTAAACACATTTTTTTTTCTTTTTGTATTTTGAAGTAGCTACAAACCTTTAGAACTTAAATCAACATTATTGAAATAATGTACTTCTGATTTAGATTTCCCCCTGCTTTCCCCAACATGCCATCCTAGTTATATGTAAAACTTTGGTGGTAAATTGAGAGGGCAGCTTCTGATTCTCATTTATTATTAAGTAGTATGCTAGAACCTGATGTTTTTATATATTTGGAGATATCATATGGCTCTCTGGTAGGCTACAGTGAGAAACATCTTTGTTGAATAAGGTTGCTAATGTGATAAGAAATATTCAATGGAGAGAAAAGACATTTTGAAATAAATATAAATCCTCAATCTATATGATCTTAAAAAGTTCACTTAACTTCTGTCTCATTTTTCTTTCTTTTTTTTTTTTAAGATTTTATTTGTCAGAGAGAGAGAGAGAGAGTGAGGAAAAGCAGGGGGAGACAGAGGGAGAAGGGAGAAGGAGAGGGAGAAGCAGGCTCCCTGCTGAGCAAGGAGCCCGATGTAGGATTTGATCCCAGGACCCTGGGATCGTGACCTGAGCCGAAGGCAGATGCCTTCGGCTGAGCCACTTAGGCAACCCTTCTGTCTCATTTTTCTAATTATTTTTCAAATGGATAGTGTATATACCACAGAAAAGTAGGATGGTATAAATAAAGCTATGTTGTTTCAGTTCTCCAGAGCTATTTAAATTGCCCAAGAGACTAGATGAAGAGAGGGACAGTAGAAATTATATGTAGTATTTGTGAAATAATAGATTTATTTCTATCATATAGTGTTTTAGTTACTTATTACTATATAACAAACCATTCTACAACTTAGATGCTTAAAAGAGCAATCATGTTGACATCTCTTATAGTTTGTGGTTCCACTGGGTTCAGCTAGACAAATCTTGCAGTGGGCCTACTTGGGGTTCTTTATGAAGTTGTAGTAAATGGTGGCTTAGGCTGGAGTCATCAGAAGGCCCAACTGGGATGATGGGTTGGCTGGGCTTCTCCACTTCTCCAGAGGATCTCAGGGCCTCTCCACTGGGGCCTTCTAGTGTGGTCTGCCACATGGTCTCTTTAGCAGGGTACCCAGACTTCGTCTTCTACTTTTTTTTTTATTAACATATATTATTTGTTTCAGGGTAGGTTTTGTGATTCATTAGTCTTACACAATCCACAGCTCTCACCATGGCACATGCCCTCCTCAGTGTCCATCATCCAGCCACCCCATCCCTCCCATCCCCCTCCACTCCAGCAACCCTCAGTTTGTTTCCTGAGATTAAGAGTCTCTTTTTTTTTTTTTAAAGATTTTATTTATTTATTTGAGAGAGAGAGAATGAGAGGCAGAGAGCATGAGAGGGAAGAGGGCAGAGGGAGAAGCAGACCCCCTGCTGAGCAGGGAGCCCGATGTGGGACTCGATCCCGGGACTCCAGGATCATGACCTGAGCCGAAGGCAGTCGCTTAACCAGCTGAGCCACCCAGGTGCCCGAGATTAAGAGTCTCTTAATCTGGTTTCATCTTGTTTCATTTTCCCCTCCCTTCCCCTATGATCCTCTGTCCTGTTTCTCAAATTCCTCATAGCAGTGAGATCATATGATAATTGTCTTTCTCTGATTGACTTATTTCGCTTAGCATAATACCCTCTAGTTCTAACCATGTTGTTGCAAATGGCAAGATTTCAGTTTTTTGATTAGCCAGACTTCTTTAATGGCGGTTCCCAAAGGTGACCATTCCAAGACATGACACAGAAGCTGCCAGCCTTCTTCAAATCTAGATCAGGAGATTGTATAGTGCCACTTCTGCCTCATTCTATTGGTTAATGCAAGTCATAGGCCAGACCAGATACACTGTGAGGCGACTGCTTAAGGGCATAGAGTCCAGTAATCGTGGTTCTTTGAGGGCATCTTTGGTGTCTACCTAGGACAAAAGTTGAAAGGAACAAAAACATTGTTTCCTTTTTCTGGTATGGGAATCTATAGATATGCCTTTTAGAAAATAATTTTTTTTTTAAGATTTTATTTATTTATTTGACAGAGACACAGCAAGAGAGGGGACACAAGCAGGGGGAGTGGGAGAGGGAGAAGCAGGCTTCCCGCTGAGCAGGGAGCCCGATGCGGGGCTCGATCCCAGGGTCCTGGGATCGTGACCTGAGCCGAAGGCAGACACTTAACGACTGAGCCACCCAGGCGCCCCTAGAAAATAATTTTTGAGTGGTGATTTCATTATGTTTCTAGTTTACCATTCATGTCTGACAGAATGTATGTTTCATGCTTTAAAGACTTGGCATACGGCACTCCTCAACCAATTCAGTTCTAGACTTAGGATTTCAGTTACATTTTTCCATCAGAAGAATTTTCAAAAAAATAGAGGGGCTTAATCAAAATTAAATGAAAATGAAAGGAATGATCTAGAGGAATGATCATATATTAGGCTCACTGAAGAGCACTAATAAGAAATATAGGCACCTAGATAAAACTGACTAGGAAGAAAATTATGAATTACCTCATGGAGGTCATTTAACATCTAGCTTGATGTAGAAAAAACAAAACAAACTTTCTGAGAAGTTAACCACCCTGCCACAGGCCTCTTGGCCCTGCTACATTATATGACTGTCCCTGCCTCCACCATCACCAGAGTGAAATATAAATGAGTTCCCTGGCAACATGTGTGGGATGGGAAGCGTGGGATTCACAGGAGGCTTTGTGACCCTAGGAAAGTGTTTTCCGAGATGAGGTACTCCCACAGATTCTTCGTTCAGTTTATTTTATGTTTTCTAGCATATTATATTAATCTTCCATATTAATACAACCTACCTCTCAGAGGTTGCTGATGTCAGAGTGTACTGGTGTAGCAAATAACAGAGACTTAGAAAAAGAAAAAAACAAGATATGGTGTCTAGAAGAGCAGAGAGACTAAAGACAATAAATAAAATAATATCTCTCATTTACCTTGGGCCTATCAAGTTAACAAATTATGCGCAGCAAATCAAGAGATTAATTTTATCTCATATTTCACTGACATTTTATTAAAGAATGCATTGTACATAGACGTAATGAAGTTAGAGAAGTCCACCTTGACAAATGACATTTTGCACTACTTTTAAATGACTATAGTTATATGTAATTATTTCTGTTTCTACATGTGACAATATGACATAAGAGTCAGGAATTAACTTTTTACTAAGTCAGTTTCAACTGTTCTCAGATATTTAAAATGTGGTTCAGAGAATACACAAATGACCTTTATCAGGATAAGTGATTAGAGAAAAGGGTGATGGTGACTTCATGTTTGGAACTGGGCATTTAAACTATATATAAGCCTATATAGGAAAAGGTAGGAAAAAGCAGTTATGAGAATCCAATGGAAGGACATATTTTAGAAGATTCTAATCTGCTGCTTTAAATTCCTTGCTGTCTTTGGGAGCTGGACAAGGTTATGAATTTCAGACTCATACTAGCATGTGTATTATAGGTGCAATTTTAGGGTCTACTGAATTTCTGCTCTATCTAGGAGCCTGTAGGGTAAGGATAAGAGCATTGTAGCCAGCTACTCAGTAACCACAGATACTTCAGTCTTTATTTCGGTTAGCTGGTAATTCTGCAAAATGAATCTTATTCTGGAGTTTGTTTAATCGTTTGAAGGAAAGGACTATACCTTACACATTTTATAGAGTGTTTCAAGAACAGAAACAAATAGAGTTGGCAACAGGACTTTTAAAATGGAAAGCTTAAATAAGCATTCTTTTAAAAAGAGTATCTAAGCAGATAGCCACAGCTGGATGTTCTTATCATTAGGCTTACTATGTCAAAGACTTCTATAGTCTGGGGCCACATCAGGTCCGATTAACTACCATAACTTGTGCGTGTTTGTGTAAACAAAACACTGTTATTAACAGTAGTATTGAAATAATCTGGAAGGGGATTGGTAGCCCTTCATATTTATTTGCAGCTTCTGCTATGGTCTTGTTTAATAGTGTGTGAGATGCATTAGCAGTGAACAGAGTTCTTTAAATTTGTGGGGAAATTTGAAAGATTGCCAGCAATAACTCTTTTCCAGACTCTTTCCAGATGCAAAGTAACTAACCCCTTCCTTTCAAGGGTAGTGTGAAGGATAGCAGCTAGGGGAAAAAAGTACAGTTTGATATGGGAGGCTAGGCACGGCCAACTTCTGGTCTTTGTAGTAGAGAAACTTGCAAGCTTGTTGATCCCACCAGGTGTTTGGTACACCAGTCAGGTGTTGGGTTCTGCTGCTGCTGCTGCCTTTGACATGCATGAACTCACCAGGCTGCCACGTTAGAGTCAGGGGTAAATGCTGAAAAACCAAAGGTAAAGTATAGCTGAAATAGAGACTGAGTTACCCTGTAGTAGAGCATACAGCAAGTACGCTGAATGCTTTTCGTAGTAAACAGAGTTCTTTCAATTTGTGGCATAATCTGCAAGACTGCCAGTGATATTTATTTAAAGAATTACTTTGTAAACAAATCTGAGGGATCTACACTAGTTAAACTAGAACTCTAAAATGAATCCTTTGAATTTTCATAGCATTTCATTTAAAATCATCGAAACTCAAATTAAAATATTAGATGTTTGCAGCTTTCAGGGATTGTAATTATTGAAAACAAAAGTTGCAAACAGGAAGATATTGAAATATACCTCTACCAATCAAGGAGGGAACTGAATGTACTCCATGATAAGGGGAACTATCAAAATAAATGTAAAGAAAGTTTATATGATGAGCTTTGTCTTGTAAAAATATTTGTTGAATGATGTTACTCTGAGTGAGGTTAAAAAAAGAATACATCTATGGAAAGATTTGGGCTGAAAACTGTGCATTTCAATATAAAGAAATTTAAATTGAGAATATATTTTATTTATTAGAGCTTGCTCTCAACTTATTAGTTACCTCAGCACTTAGAAAATTTTCAATTAAAAATACCATGGTCTACAGAGAAGCATTAATGGTGTCAATAATTTCAAATTTATTCAAATGTGAGGAAAATTTCAGGAAATATATTTTTTAAAGATTTTATTTATTTATTTTGACAGAGACACAGTGAGAGAGGGAACACAAGCAGGGGGAGTGGGAGAGGGAGAAGCCGGCTCCCCATTGAGCAGGGAGCCCAATGCAGGGCTCGATCCCAGGACCCTGGGATCATGACCTGAGCCAAAGGCAGACGCTTAATGACTGAGCCACCCAGGTGTACCAACAATGAGGAAAACTACGTTTTAAAAAAATGCATTCTTTGGAAAAATATCAGTATGTGGTGCTAGAGAAAATATACTAAGAAATTTATTAACGTATATGAATACGTACTAAGAGTGAGTATGCTGCTTATGCCATTTTTAGCGTTCATGTAATTGATAAAAAAAATCTTATAAAATTTTGTATATAAATGTATATTTATGTTAATATATGTAATTGTTATATTTTTGGAAAATAACACTTGAATAGAACTCTCCACCAATATAACATAATCAAGTTTCCAGTCAATAAATAAATATATGTAAGAATTACACAATTTTAATTAACTTTATTGTCTCTTTCTCTTTTTTGTTCTCAAAAAATGTCTTGGTTAGGTCAATAAATAGGCCCACTAAGTGTACACACACAAACACATACACACACATATTAGATATATACATGCACATGTGTCTAATATATATATATATACACATTTATATACATAAATAAATATATATATATATTTCCCAACAATGGAGATTTCAGCTTTTGGTGAGAGAGATTTAAAGGTAGCAATATAGTCTAGAAGAGGTGGAAAAAACAAAAAACATCATTGCTTCATATCAAAAATGGGAGAGATAAATGTGTATTCCAAAAAGAAAGGAAGGTTAAAGTAATCCCAAGTTTCCTTTGCCCTGCAACAGTCCCCCAGACTTTAAGAAACTGTGTTCATCCTGCCACAATGGTGTATAACCTATCGCTAAGCTCAACATGATGCCAGGTACGTTGGAAGCCTCCAAGTAAGTAATTGTGGGAATGAAAGAACAGACAGGCTTTACATGCTGTGAACCTTGCTAAGAGTGGGGAATGCAAGGCTGTGTAGGGCATAGTCCATGCTCATCAGAAATTTTTCTATTGGGGAAAGCAAAAGCCATAAAAATGAAATGTGAAATAAACTTTTAAGCCAAAAAAAATTCTAAGCGAGTCTAAAGATTAATTACAGCTCAGTTATCCCTGATGCTATTTCAAACAGCATTCTGAGATGGTTAGTTATCATAAAAAAAATAGGCCCACTCAACCAATTTTTTGTAACTTCTCTATTGGGCAGAAATTATTTTAGTTATTATATCAGCAAATAGTTTAATGGAAATGAGAGTATGATGTACATACTTACTTAAATTTTTTCTCTAAACATATACTATCACAGCCATGAAATTGAAGGACTCGATGACTATAAAGCTGCATGGCAAACAAGCTAAGTGGTAATTAAAATTGCTTAAGCAAATGCAAACCAATTTGTATTTTTAAAAAAAATCAAATTTCAACTCTCTAATTCTGGAGGTTTTATATCTTCTGCCTTTTCTGCTTGTGCTTCGGAAAAGAACCTCAGAATTCACATAAAATGAATTAAATACTAAGATCAACAAGCTCCAAATGCCATGGATAGGCTAGGAATAAACAGAATGGAAGGGTAAGCACAAGCACGATCTATTTGGTTTTATGATCTTCTAGTTAAGTGTGAGAGCTGTACTTTGAAATTCCAGAAAAAACAGATGGGACGCTGGTTTGGTATTTGGGAAATAAACATTCAAATCAATGGTGAATGGGAGATGGAGAGCTCATGGCTTTAGCATAAATAATAACACAATAAAGATAGCACGTTTTCCACTCTCTCAGTTGACGACAGTACATTTACCTTCCCAGTAGAAATCTGGAATCTAAAGAACCCAGGTCCAAGTGAGTGCAAACACCTGGCCCGTCTAGTTCAACAGTAGCTGCCTATAGTCAGGCCTTCTAGGGCAGTTCATCTGATTCTACAGTCTGACCTCGACTATGGACTTTTTCCCCTATAGTGGCCCCTGCGGGTCATCCAACCGTCCAGGAGGGAAGCAGCCTGAGTCCGAACCATGACTGCTTTCAACCTCCATCTGGTGGAGGCCATGTCCTTTTCATGAGGCGGATGGGAAGGTCGCCCTACACCCCTGCTATTTTTTTATTTTTACAACATTCTTCCCAGTCCTTGCCTTGCTTCTCTCAGTCCCAGACTGAGAAAGTAAAAGCATCAAGGGAATTTAATGGATTGAAAGGGAGCCCGGACCACTGAAGAATAGGACGGGTCTGGAGTGGTCTTTTGGAACAAGGGGTTTAAGGGAGAGGCAAGGGGCAACTCTCCCAGCTCAACTGCCCTTCCTAGGAGCGGATACGGCCCCCAGAGCCAGCGAGTCCCTCCCGGCCTGGAAGACAAAGAAAGGCTCAAGGCCCAGTGGTGACGGGTGGGTGGGGGCAGCGACTCGCGTGAGCTCGGGGACGTGAGAACGCAGCCCCCGCCCCTTTCTCCGCCCCTCCGAAAGGCGGGGCCCCAAGGCCACCCCCAAAAGGTTCCCCAGCGACTCGGGCAGCGGGGTCCAGGCGCCCGCACACGCCCAGGCGCGGGCGGCGACGGGCCGGCGCTCTGGGGGGAAGGGAGGGGCAAGGGGAGGAGCCGGCGGGCGAAGAAAGGCCGAGCGGTCGGTGGGGGCGGGGCCTGGGCCTGAGGGCGGGGCGGCGGAGTGGGGCGGGGCGGAGCCGGCCGAGTCCCGGGCTGCCTGAGACAGTCACTGCCCTGGCGGCGGCGGCGGCGGCGGCGGTTGGCCGGTGGGGGTTGGGAGGAGCACGACCGAGGCCGCTGGGGCAGCTGGAACTGGCAGTTGCCGGGGCCAACAGGAGGATCTGGAGCTGAGAGCGAACCCCAGGCCGGGTGGAGGAGGCGGCTGCAGTTGGAGTCCGGGGAGCGCTGGCGGCCGCGGATTCTCAGAGGAGCAAGTGCCTGGGGTTTAGAGTCTGCAGCGGCGGCGGCGGCCACGGCGGCGGCTGGGGCCGAGGTAACCGAGGGGCGGCAGCGGGGGTAGAAGCGAGGCCCCTCCTCAGGTCGGGAGCTCGGGGGCTGTGGCTAGGCTCGAACCTGGCTCACCCACCCACCCTTTCAGTCGCCGGCCCCAGACCGACTTCTCCCCACGTTCCGCCGTGGGTCGGGCGGGGGCGGGAGCGGCGCGTGTGGTGGGGGCGCAGAGCTGGGCACCGACAGGGAGGCGCCCCCTCCTCTGGGATTGGCAAGGACGTCGGGCACCCCCTCCCCCCTCAAAAGACACACCCCAAAATCTCGGGCGGGGCGGGGTGTTGGGGCGTTCCCAGCCTTCTGGAAGGGAAGACCTCAGCGTGGAAGCTGCACCTCCGTCCGTGGCTTCTCGGAGGTGGCCCTCCTGTGGCTCCTGGAGGCTGCTCAGACCGAAGGTGGTTCCCGTCTCTGGGAATCCCGGAGTTCCTTTTGTCTGTCAGCTGAAACTGGAGGCCGGAACTCTAGGCAGACACCCACCAGCCCCGAAGCACTCTACTCCTTATCCCTTTTCTGTCTCGGAAGGAATTCTCCCCAGCAGCCTTTTCTCCGGCCACAGTAGTAGATTCCATTCCTCACCCCCATCCGAAACCTTTATCTTTAGCGCCGAGGAAGGAAGGAATTCACGTTGTACTTGTGTTTAGATTTATCATTCAAGATCATCCCCATCCTCCCCTCAGTTTGTTTTTTTCAACCCATTCTCATCCAGCCACAACGCAGGTAAGCATCCCCTAGATTCTGCAAACTATCAACAAAGAAGTGTGACTAGCCGAGTCAACAGAGTCCTTGACTGGCTGGACTGTGCAGTTTAATAGAGCTTCCTTTAACTGGCGCTGTTCTACCAAGCTACTCGGAAAGACCTTTTTGGCTGGACTTAAGGATGTTACTGTGTGTGCATAAAGCCTTTTTTTTTTTTCTTTCTACATGAAGTTCTTTTTTTTTTTTAAATCTAGAGTAACTTGATTAAAATGTAGTTGTTTGGGAAGCATAACCATAGAGGAAGTAAAATACAGAAAGGAAAATGTAATTATGATTCTGGGGATAATTGTCCAACTTTTTCAAAGTGCCAAAGATGAAGCATATGGATTTTTTTTTTAAGTATATGGAATTTTGAGATTATTTTAACTGGCAAATTGTATTCTTTGTAAGCTTTTAAGTAAACAGGCTCTTAACATACAATATTTTGCACCAAGATATTGTTGTTTTATTTTAGTTACTTGTGGAAATTGTTGATTTGCCAGATATCTTGAACCTAGAAATCTGTGAACAGGTTCATTAAGAATTTACTCTCTTGAAAAATGCATTTAACGAATGCTTTGGATTAAGAAGGTGTTCACAGTGGCCTGTCATTTATGCCACATAGAAGACCTTAATCTGAAACAGTTCCCTCCATGGCAGTTTCCCAGACGCCTGAAACTGGCAAGGTCTGGTACTTTGAGTGACTATCCATCCATCAACAAGAAATATAGAGCTACCTATCTACTGTATACGTATAATCTCTTTGATGGCATTTACTATAATGGACATCTTTTCTGCATCTAATTTTCAGATACAGAATTAACACTTCGAATCTGGAGAAGCATTTTGTACAAATTGAAAGATTGGGCATTCTCTTTAGTTTTCCAGATGTATTGTCTCATCTGCACACTTGAAACATCCACAATCACATAAACTCCCAAGATATAACCATGGAGTTATGTGACCCATCAAGATTTAGGGAAAGTATTGCCACGCTTTGGAACCAGGCAATTTTCCACCAGTTCAACAATTAAACTAATATATTCTCTGCTGATAATCAAGAGTAAAGAGCCAAATAAAGTCATGCACATTCTTTTGGCAAATGGCATCTGTGGCTGTTGAGTTTTACTGTAACTCGTTACTATATCATTCACAGTCAACTTAATTTGCAAGTTATGTCCTAATGGATGTAAAGACCTGTGTTGATGTATCCGGGATCTAGCAAATGTTGAAGATAAGGAACCTATTATGACTAATCCTTGGGAAGAGAAAGTCTGCAAAATGGCTCAAACGAGTTTACTGCAGGGGAAGCAGTTTTACTGTAGGGAGTGGGTTTTCCACAAGCTTCAGCATTGCCTCCAGGAGAAAACCAACTGCTGCAATAGTGCTGTCAACACACCGTCCCTTGTAATGAATTCTGGGAATAATGCTAGTGTTGTCTCTGGAAAAGGAGCTGCCTGGGGTGTGTTGTTGGTAGGAGGGCCTGGCAGTGGCAAGACAGCCCTATGTACTGAGCTGTTGTGGCCAAGTTCACCTATAAGCTTGCAGAGAGGTTTACATCGCCAGGCTTTGGCCTTTCATTTCTGCAAAGCCCAGGACTCTGATACTTTGTGTGTTGGAGGGTTTATTAGAGGTCTAGTTGCCCAGATCTGCCGCAGTGGACTACTCCAAGGATATGAGGATAAGCTAAGGGATCCAGCGGTCCAAAGCCTCTTACAGCCTGGAGAATGTGAAAGGAACCCAGCTGAAGCATTTAAAAGGTAACAATAACAATGCCATGATGTTCTGGTTTCTAGTGTTTTCTAGATTTTTTTTTTTTTTTTTTTTTTAGTTTTTTTGTCTGTTTAAATTTGTCGGGTACCTGTACTACTTCTGTACATTTGGGGATAATCTGTAGTTGTAAATACACATGTTTACTTTGAGTATTGAAGGAAACAGAATTTAAGCTTTGTGTTGTACAGGATATGGATTAAAAGAATGTCTTTTATTTTACTTGTTTAATAACAGAATGTGAAATACTGCAGAAACGTAATTTTTTTTAAACTTATGGCAATTGTTTATTTACTTTTCTAACGTTATCTATAACTAATAAAGGATATTTGTTCTTATGGTAGAGAAAACCACTTAGCTGCCTGGAAAATAGGCTACATTTTGAGGGAGGGTGAACTGCACATGACGCCGAATTTAAAGGAACTCTCAGCATAGAATCTCCTATCTTTTTTGCTTGTAGTATTATTATTTCTCTAAGTAAGACAAGTCCTTTTTGAAAGAGATCATTGGCCATTGAGAATCTGAAGAAAATCTGTGTTTGGGGTTTAGTCCCCTTTCAAGTAAACAAAAAGTTAAGTGGTACTTTTAAATATGTGATATTTATAAAATAATGAAAATCTGGCATAATTTTAGTACTTTTAGTGAGCAGTATGAAAAACAACTTCTTCCTAACTTCAGTTAAGCATTTTTCCATTGATAAATGGATTGGTCTAAGAAAAGAGCAAGTGAGCAAAGAAAACATGATTCTTTGAAAATAATTTTTTGCATATCACTCCTCTGCTCATTGTAAAAGAAAGCAGGGAAGTTCTTACTTTTGTGCTTGTTATTGCCTCACTGCTGCTTGAATTACTCATTTTGCATATACTTTTATCCCTACACTGTAAGTATTTCTTAGCAGGCAAAAGTTTGTCCCCCAAAGCTGCAGGTATTCTGTGTGGTGATTAGCGTACGTGTGTGTGTGTGGCTGTCTGTCTGTCTGTCTGTTTCTCTGTGTGTCTCTAGGAGTCATTTAAGCAGGATTTGAATTGCTTTGAAAGGAGTGGTGTTTATTTTTATGATGTCCTCCTACCTAATGGTATGAAACTATTAATTTTTAAGTGATACTGAAAATATTAATAGTATAGTAAACACTATGTGTCAGTCAGTGTTCTAAATGATTTACAAATATTGAATTATTTTCATAGTAATCCTGTGAAATAGATACTATTATTCCCATTTCATGGATGAGGAAACCGATGCACAGAAAGCCTAAGTAACTTGTCCAAGGTTAAAGGCTAGTAAGTGGCAGAGCTGGGATTTGAAGTATGTGTGTATGTATACAGGTTTGTAATCAAATTCTTTGAAGGACTTGAGGGGGAGAGTAGATTAGAAGTTTGTGGAGGACAGGGGTGTGTGTCACAGTTGTGATTTGAGTGTAGGTTCCAGATTACCCGTGTAAGTGATACAGTAGTAGGCCGGAATGATCTTTATGGATAGTGGTATGGAATTCAAACATGGGGTGGGTATATTAAAGTCACCCAAAGGGATGTGTCTCTGCGAGGTGTGATATTATTGCAGAGTTTTTAATGTATAAGTGCAGTCCAATAAAACTCAGGGCAAATCTGTTATCTTTTGCTGTTAGCCACCAACATCAGGGTTAAAACTAGTAGATCATTTTTAAATAACAAGTAAATCTGTTAGGTGATACTGGTGCACAAATATGAAATACCAGGTTCGGTGGACAGTTTTAAATGTGAAATCACTGTCTATAGAATCAGTGTCTTTAATATATAAATCTCTACTTTTTAAGAGACTTAAATCTCTGTACATAAACAACTCTTTTCCTATTGACTTCCTACTTTTTCTGAAGATCCTAGCCCTAGTTGAAGAGCTGAATTTTCATTTTTTATAATTTCATTTCTTATAAGTTATTTGGATTTAACACCTTAGGAAATCAGTTTCAAAGAACTTAGCTAAGTTGAACTTAGTCCAACTAAATTAGGTAATTATACAATTTATTTTCTTGGAATTTATATGTAAATTTCAAATGCCTTTAAATATTTAAAATAATGTCTGATAACTATATTTTTGCTATATTCTCATTTTGAGCAGATCTTTCTGTATGGTATCATAGATTTTTCTGAAAAAAGGTCCTTCTACTTAGATGGTCCTCCTAATTTTTTTTTCCCTGTGTGAATTTTAGTTATTAACTAATTGAAGGGAAATAAGAAGCAATTAGAGCTATATGTAAAAACCACACCAGTCCCGATTTTCTGACTGACAGAAGAAATTAATCACTTTGATAAAGGAAGCATAGTCTTTCTATTTGGAACATTTTGGTGCTTTTAATTTCCTCCTGGATCTTTCAAGAACCTGGGTCACATTCTTTCTTCATCATTAAAGTAATTAATCATTAAATTAGGTGACTCTGGTATTCTAACAACTGTTTCTGGTAATTCATAGAGTACACTCTAAGACTGTGAAGCTCTAATGTAACCATAATGAAATGCAAATATGAGAATACAATTCATAGTTAAAGAGAAATATTTTTGCATAGTCTATGGCATTAGATAATCTAAGCCTTTACTTTTGGACAGAGAGTTAAGATTTTATTTTAGGTTTATTGGTGATTGATTTGTTAAATAAGTCCTTTAGAGAATTTTAATAGGAATCTATTTTCTTTAGGCAGGGAGAAATGTAATTCAACAGGTAAGCAATCATTGTTTTCAAGAAGTTATAATATTTCAAAGGAGACAGAGATCAGAGCTTATTATAACATGGTGGGAGATGAAATATAAGCAAAGTAAAATATTTTTTCACTTTTGAAAAAATTAAAAACCACTTTTTTTAAACATCTTTTTAACATCTAACACTTGATAATATTGATGGTTTCATATATTCATGTGTGAGACAATTTAATAGTATTGAAAAATTGATAAAAATCTTAGTTCTTCACAGTTCCACAAAGTTGGGGAAATTGCAGAGAAGCGATTCAGTATCGAATGTATTTTATACACCTTTCTTCAGTTTACTTCCTAATTTCTTCCCTAGTATTTATCTTCAATGATACTAGATAAAATTTGTAATACCACAAAAAAAACTTCTTACGTGAAGTCATGGACCTACATGGTAACTTGTTAATTACTGGTCTTTTTCTATATGATAATAAAAATAAGAGGAACATTATTTTAATCTAGTTAAATGTTGCTGCTTTCTTCCCTTTCTGACATGATGTACTACCTTGATTTTTAGATTTAGTTGTCACAAAATTTCTTCTGACATTCATTCATTCTTATAACAAATATTTGAGTCCTTTTTTTTAAGATTTTATTTATTTATTTGACACAGAGAGAGAGCACAAGTAGGCAGAGCGTCAGGCAGAGGGAGAGGGAGAAGCAGGCTCCCTGCTGAGCAGGGAGCCCATGTGGGGCTAGATCCTGGGACCCTGGGATCATGACCTCAACCGAAGGCAGATGCTTAACCGACTGAGCCACCCAGGAGCCCCTTGAAGAGTCTTTTGTGTTTTAAGCACAGTTTAGCTGGAGATATTTATTGAGAACCTTGTCTGTGTTAAGTAGAGTTCAGGTGTAGATAAATCAGTGAATAGAACAGACAAAATGCCCTGCCTTCACAGAGCTTAAATTCTTAAAATAATATTTATCCGATTTCTATAAAGAAATAATATTTGGGGTAAACAGTTGTTATAGTGTCCATACAATACATGAATGTTTTAACACTAGTTGGAAGGAATTACATGATCTACTAAAGGGTATGATGAATGAAGACCCATTAATTTCTATTTTCCCTTTTTCATTTTTCTCTCTTAATTGGTTAAATTGCAAAGCTATTGTTACTGTGTTTAGAATTTTTTTTCTCATTTCTGTTGATGGAACTAAGTTGATGACAATTACATTTTTACTTGAAAATTAGAAGCTGATTTCTTTCGTTTTGCCTTTTCCCCTTTAGGCTCTTATTGCAAAACTTTGTATATTTTGTGTATTTTCTAGAGTTATGTGTTAGTGTTTCCTGGTAGTCATAAAACTGTAAAACAAATTCCAGTTATTTTTGACAGAACTGTCAAGGTATCTAAGTTAGGGATGTGAGAAAGATTTTCAGATCTTGTGACTGGTTTAGAAGCACAACTGAACGTGGTTATTTCGTTCAACGAGAATCTCCTTTTTGAACCTTACTGTCATGGTCCTTGAACCCAAGGATGTTCTTGGAGATTTAGATGGATGTGGTGCTGGGAAATACAAATTTTTGTTCCTGGTAGATACCATTCTCTAATTTTTATTTCTAGTTAACAGTCTGCAGGACCGGGTATGAGTTTTCTATGTGTGATAACAATTTTCCTTAGTAAAAAGATTTTCTTCTCTGTAATGTGTAAATGGAATAAAATCATGATGAAGAATTAGGATGACTGACTAAACTTTGAGAGTTTGGCAAGAAAATGTGTTAGTAGTGAAATGCTTGTTGGAAAAGAATTGGAAACTGGAAGACCAAACTGACATTTGTTTTTTATGTCAGATAGGAATCCTCAAATGGTTGAATCTTTTCTCTAATCTTTTTATTTCCTTCTTGAACATTTATAGTTTTTCACTTGTATCTCTCTAGATTTTTAGCTTCTTTTGTAGTTATTTATGCATATCTCTCTGTTATCTCCTCCATTAGGCATATGCTTCTTCATGGCATTATTCATGACTGATTAATTTTTTATATTTACTGTAGTGCTTTGAACAGCATTTTGCGTATAGTCAGTGCTAAGTGATTATTATGCTACTTACCTATCTAGAATATGTTTGAGCCTAATTGAAGGACAGCTGAAGTTCTTGGATAAGAAAAGGAATTGAAATGTTATATTATTTAGGTCAGTTTTCAATGTAGACCAGACTGGTATAGTGATTATTAATTTATTAACCTTCTGTGTCTGCTCTTTAGCATGTATGAATATGGCATTAGTCCAGATAGTTTAAGTGGCCAGATGTCTATCTTCTGTCTTAACTGGCTCCAAGTATTTTTGGCATACTCAACAAAGGGACTAAGAACAGAATGAGACTGAGTGTATGCTTCCCACTTACCCTCAGTTTTGGGGTATTTTCAAGGCAAAATATTCCCTTTCCATTATCTGTCTTGTATAACTAATACTACTTAAAATAACTGTCATTATCTATTCTTAGATATTATCAGATTAAGAGATCTTGTAAAGTGTCTTTATTGTTCACATTTTAAATAAAATATAAATGGATTAATATTTTCATAATCAAAATTCTATTTCTTTTAGTCTAAGATAGTCGTTTTTCACTGAATTGTCCGTTGTTTCCAATTTTTAACCATGTTATTTTTACTTTAAGATGGACTTCCATTCATTCAAACCCTCCCACTTTCCCTTCCTAAAACCTTTTTTTTCTACCCTTGATGGGTTCTTTCTCTTCATATTCATATCTAAGAGCTGCTACCTTTGGTTCCTGTTCCTGGTACTCCTTATCATTTGCTGAACCATTCCTCTACCTTAATCACTTCTGCTATAATGACATAACATATTGCTCCATATCTATACTGTTTAATTTCAGTCACATTTTTAGTTCTGGTTGGCCATTCTTTCATTTACTTCTTAATAACTCAGTTTTTTTGTTTTTTTTAGACCAGAGAGAGTAAAGTTATGCCCTACAAGTAGAATATTTTTTACCCAATTCAGGAAATTTCACACACACATCCAGACTTTGTTTTTCTTGAACAAAAAAAATGGAAATTTTGACAATATTAGGTTCTCATTCTTTTGAATCAGTAATCTGGTAGAGCTGAGTTAGCTGCTGTCTTCAGATGGTGCCTACACACCCTAATTTGATCCAGTTCCCCCACTCTGATATTCTATTCCAAGACCACTTCATTTGTTTATATATCCAGCCTGGCTCCTCCTGGCATTTTCAGACACAAACATGTTTCCTATTCCTCTGAAAAAAAATGTATTTTTTTTAATTTCTCACTAAATCTTCATATCATCTCGAATTTGTATATGCAAATACTACTTTTATCTATGACTTCATTTTTTAACTTAGTGATGTTTGACTTCTATACTTCTATATAATATATATTCACAGAAAGATATTTATGTAGTGTAGTTTCTGAACTCATTGCTCATTCTATCTTAGCTTTCAATGATATATTCTAGAACTTTTTTCATTATTTGTAATTTCTTCCTTTCAAAATCCCCTGACTACATTCTTTGGTCACCCTTGCTCTAGGTTCTCTCTGTTTGTCCAACAAATCTTACTTAGTTCTTCTCTCGTTATACATACTCCTTCAATAATTTTATTTACTTACATGGTTACCAGTGCTCATATCTAATATGATAGCAATGAAAACTGCATCAACAGCCTTTATGCTCACTCTGATCAACATGTATCTTTTCACTGGAGTGTTCTTCACTAGACTTTCCGTCTTTCAAATCAGCATCTCTTTCAGCATTTCTATTCATTGGCTCATTCATTTATTTCTGAAACAAATATGCTGCACCTGCTGGCTGCCAGAAATACGCTCAGTGTCAGGGCTAGAGCTGTGAGCCAAACAGGACACTGGGTTAAGTGTGGGGTGGGGGGATATACATTGAACAAATAATCACAAAGATAAATGTATAAATGCAACTTTAACAAGTGCCAAGATGGAGGGAAGGATACAGGATGAAAGCGTATAATATGAAACTTGACCATTATCTGGAATTCTTGGAAAACGGACTCTTAGTATCTAAGTTGTTCCTTAATTCTTATTTCCTAGACTCTTTCTACTTAAAAATGTGATCTTAAGATCAACATTATTGGCATCTCTTGGAAGTTATTAGAAAGGCAGAATATCAGGTCTTTTGAATCTGAATCTGCCTTTTAACCCATTTCCTAAGTGCATCCTGTGCACATTGAAATTTAAGAAGCACTGCCCTCAGCTTGTTTCTAGAGTTTTCTTTATTTTCTATTAGTTTATTCTAAGGTATTTGATCATTTTCTTAGAATGTTTCTTGAATCTTTTATCCTAATCTAGAATATTTATTCATCTACTCCTAGTTGATCTACGTAATTTTAGCCTTTACATTCTAATTCATTTTGTTCATAGTTGACCAATTAACCATAGTAAAACAGTGCTTTCTTTACGTCATTCCTCTGAGATTGTGATAACCTATACAGCAAATTCAAATTTCTCTGCTTACCTTTATTAAAAGGTCTTGATAATTTCATTCTGTTCCATCTAAGATATGTATTATGTTTCCAAAACTTCATCAGAGCACACAAGCTCATTTGTTGTTTCAAGAAACATTTTAAGCATATAAGAGAGTGTTAAAGGGGGTAAGAGATGTGAAAAGTAGGAATATTCTTACTTTTCTCAGTGTTTAGTAAGAACTTCATGTGTGTGTGTGTGTGTGTGTATAAAATAAGGATATGGATCTTTTGTTAGTTATGTATGTTGCAGATATTTTTCTTTTTGTTTTTTGGGTTTGTTTTTTTTTTTTGCTTCACTTTGTTTTTAGCATTTTTGATGTTTTAAAAAAATTTTATGAAATAAAATGCTTTCCATATGGTAAAGTGGTTTGATTTTATGAAGTAAAATAAGTAAATACTTTTCTGTCTTTAAAAATACCTTTTAAGGGACACCTGACTGGGTTGGTGAGTAGAGCATGTGACTCTTGATCTCAGGGTTGTGAGTTCAGGTCCCATGTTGGACATAGAGCTTACATTAAAAAAAAATGCATCTTTGAAGTATATTCTGATTGGTTGCCTATTTACCCTACAGTCATTCTAGTTATGTCTTTTACCATACTATATATAATTGTCTTAAATTTTAAGTCAATTTCACTCTTTCATGTTATTCTAATCTCAGAAATATATTTTTTATCTAATTTTATTTATTTATTTGAGAGAAAGAGAAAGAGAGTGAGAGCATGAGCGGGGAAGAGAGAGAGAGGCAGGCCCCTGCAAGCAGGGATGTGGGGCTCGATCCCAAGACCGCAGGATCATGACCTGACCCGAAGGCAGATGCTTAACTGACTGAGCCATCCAGGTGTCCCTCTAATCTCAGATATATTCTAATGTTATTTTTTTCTACTATATACATGCATAGTTAAATATAGTCTTTGGTAATAAAATAGAATTTTAAGTGCTCATGTAATTGCTTAATAAAAAAACAAGTATTAATTAAGAGAACTAATTATACCTTACTTGTTGTTATCTAGAAGAAAGATTTGGAGCTTTCCAGAAGTTGCTGACCTTTTACAATTATGACTTATGATTTGAATACATAGAAACTGTGATAGATTGGAGTGCCTGGGTGGCTCAGTTGGTTAAGCATCTGCCTTCAGCTTAGGTCATGATCCCAGGGTCCTGGGATCCAGCCCCAATTCTGGCTCCCTGCTCAGTGAGGAGTCTGCTTCTTCCTTTCCCTCTGCTTCCCTCTCCCTCTGCTTGTGCTCTCTATCAAATAATAAATAAAAATCTTTAAAAAAAAAAAAGAAATTGTGATAGATTGAATTATCTGTTTTTGGTCTTCATCTTTCTATGTATTCTTGGTCTTTGCCATATGGTATTACAGGTCCTTCTACTAGGGTAGAAATACACTTCTCTGTCTTTTTCCATATGGCTCAACCATGTTATTTGGTTTGGCCAGTGGGATGTCAGTAGACATGATCTAAATAGAGGCTTAAAATGTGCGTGAATAGTTGGGCTTATCCTCTTTGCTTCTACTATCACATGAGAAGGTCTTGTGGCTAGCTTTTCAGTTCAAAGAGGATGAGAAAGGTATGCAACCAGTAATATACCACTATTGTAAAAGTAGCTAACAATAAAAAAGCTAAGGAAATAATATTTCATATAGGAAATCCATAATTTTCATCAAAAATTTAGAAATCGATTCCTCAATTTCATTCATCCCCCACACTCAATCCGTTAACTACTTTTGTTTTATTTCAATGATAAAACAAATACCTTCACTTCTCTGCAGCCCCATTTCTGCTACTCCTATTCTTTCTTGTGTAGATTCCTGCACTGGCCTCCCAACATGGTCTTCCCATTGCTATAGTTGTCCCTCTTATCTTCACAAAGCCGTTAGAATATCAGATCATATTATTTACCTGCTTAACATCTGCCAATGGCTTCTCACTACCTCTAGAATGAAATCTAAGCTTTACATGGTCCTGTCTTTGCCTAGCCTTTGACCTCAGCTTGTACCACTTTCATCCTTGTTCATTGCTCTTTATCCACATCATTACCCTTATTATGTTTTGCAATAGGTCAAGTTCCAGCCAGCAGGTTTTTGTATGACTGCTTGCTCTGGTATCACTTAGATGCCAGCTTTAATATTATTTCCTCAGAGAGCCTTTCCTTTCCATTGAGTCTAAGAAGTCTCCCCACCCAGTCAGTGTCTTACATCAGATTATCCCACTTCATTTTCTTTATTTCTTAATTTTCAGTGTCTATCATGATCTGAAATTATTTTGTGCATTTGTTTACTTCGACTTTATGCCTACCTAGTGGAATGAGCAGACAGCTTGACTGTCTTGTTCCCTTTCTATCTCCAGGGCATAGACTATAGTAGAGACCTTAACTATTTCTTGAATTGAGGAATAACTATATTTTAATTTAAAACATTATAAATTTGCTCATATTGATAATTTGTGTTGCTCTAACCATATTCAGTTTTGAAATAGTACACGTTTTTCTGTGGAGCAATTTATATAGAGAAATTTTATAGTTTAGATAACAAGGATCCATTTGAACCAGTATTTTTTATTTTATTTGTAGTCTCTTATGCATGTTGAAATTAGTTTTTATAAAATGGAAGACTCTTTAATAGCATCAGATTGATGTTATATGATGTGAATCATGAGGCCACCTTTTGCTTCTCTTCCATAAATCCGTAGTTTCATCTTTGTTTCATAGTTTCATTCTTATAAATCTTTCTGAGATTATCATTTAAAATTCATATTCATTAGAAAGGAGAAAAAAAACTTTTGTAGCTTAAATCTCAATTATTATGCTTATTAATTGCTAATTTAGAGAGAGAAGCAGCTTGCAAACCATGGACGTCACAGGAATTGAAACATAAAAATTAATGGCACCAACTACAAGAAATGGTTGCAGAAAAAGAATTTGTGGAAAAAATGATGTATTGTTCCTACCCCTGAAGTTTTTCAGTTATACAAGAAATAAAATAGGAAAACAAATATGCATCTGCCTACCTATTTTGCCATATTTGCTTTAAGTCTGAGTTTTCTGTTTTGTTTTAAAGGAAAAAATAATCCACATTCGAAGCCTTCCCAGGTATCCCTTACTAATTTTGATCTCATACCCCGTAAGATGACTCCTCTTATGGATTTACTTTTTATATCTATGTAGTTTGACTAACTTATATGCAGTTTGACTACATAGGGAGATATGTATGTATATTCACATACTAGTTATATGCTCAAGTTTTATACAGTTTTGATTCTGTATCAGCAGTTCTCAAAATTTTTTTATTTTAGGTTTTCTTTGCACTCTTAAAAATTGTTAAGGATGTCAAAGAACCTTTATGTGGGTTATGTATCAGTATTTGCTGTATTTGAAATTTAAACTGATAAACTTAAATATGTACTAATAAATATTTAATAATAAATTCATTACATATTAACATAAGTAACTTTTAAATGAAAGAATATATATTGTCAAGGACCAAAAAAAAAAAAACCCAAAACCACATACTTAAAAGAAGAGCATTGTTACACATTTTTTACAACTCTTTCTAACATTAGGCTTAATAAAAGACAATTGGATTATCATATCTGCTTCTGAATGCAGCCTCTGGAAAACTCTACTGTATCCTTGAGAGAGAACTAGAGTGAAAAGGCAAATCATATCTTAGTTTTATTCTTACCCTGAAAGGTTCTAGAGTATAGGAAACCCTTAGGGAACCTCAGACCACACTTTCAAAACCACTCTTCTATATAAGTGGCATTGTGTTCCTGGCAGTATTCTGCAATATTTTCTGTGTAACTTTTTTTTTTTTATGTTATCTATGTTGTTATATGTGGTTCTGAATGATTCATTTTAACTACTGTACAATATATAATTCCAGTCTTTATGTTATGATTCATTTGTCGTTGTTGTCATGTTGATACTCATTTAAGATGTACTCAGCTTTTTATGGGGCGCCTGGTGGCTCAATCGGTTAAGTGCCCCACTCTTGATTTCCACTGGGGTCATGCTCTCTGGGTCATAGGATCGAGCCCTGTGTTGGGCTCTGTGCTGAGCGTGGAACCTGCTTAAGATTCTCTCTCTCCCTTTCTCTCTCTCTCCCCACCTGACTTGACTGCATGGGTGCACTCTCACTCCCCATCCCGGCCCCCAAAAAGTTGTATTGAGCTTTTAAACTTCTACAAAACCATGCTGCTAACATTCTCTCTTGGGCATACATACTAAAAATGAAGTAGTGAAGGGTGACTCCAAATTGCATAGTTAGAAGTGAAATTTGGGATCATAGGGTATATTCATCTTCAACTCTGTGAGATAGCACCAAACTAACCTTTAAAATTGTAACAGTTTATTCTCTTACAGTGTTGTGTATTTGAGTTTCCATTACTCTTTTAGGTCACTGACACTTACTGTATTGTCATAGTTCTTTATGTTTCAGAAAGTGAACATGAAATGGTATCTTACTATTTTAAATATCTTTGATCCTATGGCTTGTCATTTTGTTTGTAAAATTTTTGTTTTGAAATGTAAAAAGTGAGTATTTTTTTATTATTTCCTTTATGTTTTACTTTTTTTGGGTCTGAATATTTAAAAACTTGTTCTCTACTTGATTGTTTTACTGGCATTTGTTGAGTGGCATGTCTTTCACTATTAATCTATAATACCACCAGTGTGAGATACAAACATGTATGTATGTATTTTTGAGTTCTCACTTTTACTCTGGTCTATTCATTCATTCTTTCATTCATTCATTTAACAATTATATATTGGATACTTGGATCACCAGATGCCATTCTTAATACTGGGATATATTAGTAAAAGTGGAAATGTCATCGTGTTTATTGAGCTTACATTTTTTGGGTTGGAGTGGGTGGTTGGTAGAAAAGTAAAAATTAATAAGATACTAATAGCATATCAATTGACAGTAAATGCTGTGTGGAAAATCAAACTAGAGTAAGGAGGATAGTAGTGATGTACTGGGAGATTGTGGGAGAAGGATTGCTATTTTACATTGGGGAGATTAGGGCATTGTGAAGAAAATTTCTGACGAGAACATTCCAGACTGAGGAAATATCAAGTGCAAAGTCCTGAAGTGGAACTTGGTTTAATATAATCCAAAAAAAATAAGGGAACCTGTGTGGCTAGAACAGAATAAGCAACAGGGTATGTGTAGGAGACAAGTAGAGAACAGGATCCATACAATGTCTGGCCTTCAAGGCTGTTGTAAGGACATTTATTTTTAGTTTCAGTAATTTGGAAGACATCAGGTCTTCTAAACAGAGTAGTAACATCCTCTGGCTTAAGATTTTAAAGGATCACATTGACTACTTTGTTGAGAACTGGGTTGGTGAAGGTGGAAACAGGAAATCAGTACCTGGCTAGTGTAGAAATGGAGGAAAGAGGCAGTGGTGCTTGGACTTGGGTAAAGTGGTGGAGGTAGTGAGACTTGTTCTGTTTTGATTATTTTTAAGATTGATCTGAAAGCACACTGGATGTGGAGGATGAGGAAAACAAAGAGGAGTAAAGGACTATTCTAAAATTTTTGGCCTAAAACTGGAAGGATGGGATTGACCTTTACTGAAACGGAGAAGACTAAGGGAAGCACAAGTTGAGGGTTAGAGGTCTGAAGTTTAGGTTTTAATATGTTCAACAGCAGATACCTAAGCAGAAAAGTTGAGTAAGTAGTTAGATTCACAAGTCTAGATTCAGAAAAGAGGTGCTGGCTATATATATAAATTTCAGTGGAATATAGATGGTACTTAAGGGCATTAATAAACTTATGTAAAAAGTGAATGTAAATAGAGAAAGAGAAGATCCAAGATCTGAATATTGATATATTTCAAAATTGAAAGGTTGAGAAGATGTGAAGAAGAGTAGCTAGTGTGGTAGGAGGTGAGAGCCAAGTCCTAGAGGAGGGGTATGGAGGTGGAAGAGCTTCATTTCAGCCTTACAACGACACTACACAAATAATGCAATAAATTAATTTGAGAATATGATAACCACTACAAAGAAAACAGTTGAGATGGAGTGTTTAGAATAACAGCAATAAGTGATGATGAAGTCTTCTTAAGACATGGTGATCAGGGACCGTGTCTTTCAGGAGCAGAATTTGTGCTGAAACATAAAGGACAAGAAATTCTATATGGGGGAACTTTCTAGGCAGAGGGAGTACCAAGTGCATTGGCCTTTAAAAAAAAAAAAAAAAAAGACATGTTTACTGTTAGAACTGAAAGGAGGGCATTGTGACTGGAGCAAAAGGAAGGACTCAGGAATGAAACCTAAGATTTTGGCTTAAGAACTTTGGCTTAACTTGGTTAAGTTTCTGCCTTCAGTTCAGGTCACAATCCCAGGGACCTGGGGTTGAGTCCCACATTGGGCTCCCTGCTCAGCAAGGAGTCTGCTCTCCCTACTTGTCCGCTCGTTCGCACACGCTCTCTCTCTCAAATAAATAAAATCTTAAAAAAAGAAAAAAAGAAACTAGGGGATGCTGAGATACATCAAGTGACATTGGAAAGGCAGGTGGGGAAGAACTTATTTGGGTGAGATCATATGATAATTGTCTTTCTCTGACTGACTTATTTCGCTTAGCATAATATCCTCTAGTTCTATCCACGTCATTGCAAATGGCAAGATTTCATTTTTTGATGGCTGAATAGTATTCCATAGTGTGTATGTGTGTGTGTGTGTGTGTGTATCTTCTTTATGTATATACCATATCTTCCTTTATCCATTCATCTGTTGATGGGCATCTGGGCTCTTTCCATGTTTTGGCTATTGTGGACATTGCTGCTATAAACATTGGGGTGCAGGTGCCCTTTCAGATTACTTCTTTAAACATACTAAATTTGAGGTGCCTATGGGGCATCCACACAGGAGATTGGTAGCAGATAGTTTGGGGGATTTTTACTTTTGAGTTTAGGGTGAGGTCAAGGTAGAAAAAAGAACTCAACATTTTTAAAGCCATAGATTGGCTTCTGGTTATAATATGAGTAAGTAAGGCATGGAAAATAGTACAAAAGCAAGAAAGTAAAACTATGAGAGAACTATAAGCCCAAACCTTAATATAATGTGGAAGTTGATATCAAATTGAGATGCAGACAAAACTGGCAGAGCTTTTATTCTTTAAAATAAGTGCAGACCCTGAATATCATCAAGAGTATATAAAGGTTCTTATTTGGAACCATGGAGACAGGTTGTAGACTTATGCTAGAAGTTCCCCTGGACTGAGTTAGGGAGAAAACAAAGAGGGCAGGGAAGAATGAGTCAGACATTTGGGGGTAGTTTAGGAGGGGATTGTGGTAAGAAACCCTGCCTTATGTTTATCCCCACAGCTTCTGATCTTAATTGGCTGGGGAGAAGTAGAAGCTCAAAGATATTTTTCATGCCCGTAACTCTGAGTCATAAGGAGAATTCTTACAAGCCTGGACACTGGCTACTAACCTGCAGTTGCTGGTCCAGAGGGAACTTATCTTACTGAAGAAGAGCTGTCACAGATATATAAAAATACATCTCAAGAACAAAAGAGGAAGGAATCTGAGAAGCAGAGCACGAGAAACACTCACCAAAAAAAATGTTGCCATGGAAAAAAAGAAATCTATGGCCAAACATACAGCCTTAAATGAAAACGTAATTAATAAGAAATTACCTGAGTTAAACAGTTGCACAAAGCAGAAATAGAAGTGCTGGGAAAGGGGTGCCTGGGTGGCTCAGTAGCTTAAGCATCTGCCTTGGGCTCAGGTCATGATCCCAGGGTCCTGGGACCAAGTCCCGCATTGGACTTCTTCCTCTGCTTCTGCCTGCCACTCCCCTTGCTTGTACTCACTCTCATTCACACTCTCTCTCTGACAAATAAAATCTTTAAAAAAAAAAAGTGCTTGGAGAAAAGATAGTAAGACAATGGAATGAGATGAAACATGCCCAAAACATGTATGAGGGTTTACTCTGTGAAAAGGGAGATATTTCAAATCAATAGGAGAAAGATAATCTCATAAATAGTTTTGGGATATCTGTGGAGACATGTGGAAAAAATTTGGAACCCTAGGTCACATCTTTATGTCAGAATTTGATTAAAAAATAAAAGTAAAATGTTCAAAGCTTTTGAAGAAAACATGAGGAAATGCTTTTCAAGCTTAGAGTTGGGAAATGTGACATAAAACTCAGGAATCATAAAAGAAAAAAAGACTCTGATATATTATCTGTATAAAAATAAAAAAAGAAACTGCATGTCAAAAAAAATATGTTAAAAAGTCAAAAGGAAAAATACAAATAGTGGAAAAAATTAGCAACAAATGTATTTGCTTAATACTGAGGAGTCCCAAAAAGAGAAAATTTGACAATCTTTTGTAAAATGGGCAAAGAGATATAAAGACACAGTTTAAAGAAAAAGAAATATGACTCCTAGACATATGTAAATGGGATTGGCCTCATGATAAACAAAATGTAAATTAAAACTACAATGATGCCATTTTTTTATGTATCTGTGTAAAAATTAAAGAGGCACTCTTACATAGCTGTTGGGAATATATATTTATGTAATTTTTAAGGAGAGTGTTTTGTCAATTACTACCAAAGTATACACAGGTATGCCCCTTAACCTAGCAACTGTAATCCTAGTAATATATATTACAGATGTGCTTATATCTTGTACAAGAACATGGTAGACTTAGACTGAACCATATCAATAATCATATTAAATATAAATGGCAAATATCCTAATTAAATGTCAGTTTGCTTGGATAAAAATGTAAGATCTAATTATATGTTGCCTACAGTATACTTTATATATAAAGAGACACATAGTCTAAATGAAAAAGAATGAGGAAATATATATTATCCTAAGCCTAATCAAAAGAAAAAGCTTACATTAATATCAGGTGATGTAAATTTTGAAGAAAAGAATACTACCAGGGATCAGAGAGGATCATTTCATAATGATAAAGGGATCAATTCCTGAAGGATATAACAGTCATAATTGTTTCTTAGTAATAACACAACTTCAAAATATCAAAAACTAATACAGTTGCAAGAAGACGTAATTACATTCAAATCCACACATACATTCTGATATTTTAACACTCCCCTTTCAATAATGGATAGAGCAAATAAACAGCAGATCAGTAAGAACAATTGGACAATACTATCACCAAATGACCTAATTGACATTTGTAAAACAGTCTACCCAACAATAGCAGAGTACACATTCTTTTCAGGTGTCCATACAACATTTACTAAGATAGATATATTCTGGGCCATAAAACAAATCCTAATAAATTTAAGGGTATGCAAGTTATATGAAGTATGTTACCTGATCACAGTTGAATTAAGTAATGATAATAACACAATAACCTAAAAAACCTGGGAAATCACCAAATATTTGAAAGCTATACAACTCACATCTAAAAAACCTATAATTCAGAGAAGGAATCAAAGGGAAATTATTTTGAACTAGATGATATTGAAAATAGTTAAGAAGGGAATTCATAGTATTAAAGAATTATATTAGAAGGAAAGTATGAAAAAATTAAGTTTTTATTTTAAGAAACTATAAAAAGAAGAGCAAACAACTAGTAAGCAAAAGCAACAAAATAATCATCAAATCCTATCAATTTCACCCACCAGATTTCCCTCAAATCCTTATAATATTTGCTATAATATAATTAGTAGACCCTAGTGGTTAAGAGTATAAATTCTGGTGACCAACCACCTGGTTTGCCTAGGAGTTGGGGGTGGGGAGGAGGTGCAGCTAGTTTCTCAAATCAGTGCTTAAAACTTGGAAAGTCCCAGGCAAACCTTAGGATGAATGGTCCATCCTTCTGTAGGTTCTGGAGTCAGACCTTAGACCTGAATCCCTTCCTTTAACTTTGGACAAATGACTTATCCTCATGTGCCTTGATTTCCTCATCTGGAAATGGGTATTATAATAGTACCCATCTTAAAGACTTTATGTGAAAATCAAATGAGTTAGTGGATATGTAAAGTACTTAAAGCATGTAAAACACTGAATTAAAGTTAGCAGTGGTGCTCCCCCTTTTTTTTTTATAAGCAGTGGCCTCCCAACTCACTCTTCCCTTGTAGATTTACCCTGCTTCAGGCTTTCCTTCAAATATAGCCAGTTACCTTTATAAACACAAATATAAACATCTCAATTTCCTGCCTTAAAGTACTTCAGTGGCTCTTTAGTACTCTTAGATCACAGTCCAAATTTCATAATAAAGTTTATAAAACCCAGTGTTTACGTATTTTCCTAACTTTTCTTCCATACTTTGTTCAGTGGTCTTTCTCTTCTTCAAGACTTTCAGGTGAGGTTCCCACAACTAGATTTTTTTTTTTTTTTGGTCCTGTGTGTTGTCCTTACCCTAACTCTTTCTCCTGACTAAGCTCCTTTTTTTTGGCTTCCCTGAGCTCTCCCCCACCCTATCCCTGTCAAAAGTAAGTTCTAAGTTGGCCCTCTGTGTACTCCCATAGCACTGTGTTACTTCTCAAGTGGCAGTGATTATAGTACATTACTTTGGTATGTTATATACTATGGTATAAATATTACTATAGTACCTGTTATTCATCAACCTTCTTTGTTCTCATAATAGAGGAAATATATACATAAGGTACAGTAAAGTAAATTTTCCCAAATTTAGCATATTCCTTCTGTCAGGATTGCCCTTCTTCCTCTTAATTATAATTTATTATAAAATGTATTATTACAATTCCTGGAAAACTATAATTGGTTCTTCAAAACTTAATTCATCTGAGCACCTAATATTTGAATATTTCTCTGACATCCTCTGCCTTTCCTCTCTACTTCCCTTGAGTTGGTCATTTATCAATCACATTAGTGATGTTACCGCTTTTTATCATAGCACTGAGCATAATGCATTGAAGTCATTTGTTTTCCATTCTAGCCTACAACAATGTCAAGTCTTTATTTAGGATCTGTTATGGGCACAGCACTATGCTAAGTCTTGGAGTACACTCATGAGCAAAACTGACATGGTCCCTCTTTTCTTGATGCTTACAGTGTAAAGGAAGAAATAAGGATCATTGACATTAATAAGTCTAACTGCAAATTTGATAGTGTTATGAAAGAAATATTTTTAATACTATGAAAGCATATTACAGGGATTCAATCTTGGAAAAGTGACTCTCAGGCTTACAATCGAAGATTAAGGAGGAGTTAATTACATGAAGAGAGAAAAGAAGCACATTTCAGGCAGAGAAAACTGCAAATGAAAAGGTCCTTGTGTGGGATGACTGGGTGGCTCCCGGTTAAGTCTCTGCCTTCGGCTCAGGTCATGATCCCAGGGTCTTGGGATTGAGTCCTGCATCAGGCTCCCTGCTCAGCGGGAAGCCTGCTTCTCCCACTGCCTGCTGTTCCCCCTGCTTGTGCGTGCTCCCTCTCTCTCTCTCTGTCTGTCTCTGACAGATGAAATCTTAAAAAAAAAAAAATGAAAAGGTCCTTGTGTAATTGTATCTTATTTAATAAAAGTCATTGAAAGAAGGCTAGTGTGGCTGGAGTAGTATTGTAAAAAGGTTCCTCTGGCTGCAGTAGAACTCTGGGGAAGTGGTTGGAGACATGTAACATACAGAACATCCAGGTGATTATGGTGGCCCAGGTGAGAGATGATGGTAGCGTGGAGTAGGATGATGATGTTACAGACTGAGGTGGGTTTGAGAGATTTTTAGAAAGAAATATTGGTAGGACATAGTGATAAATTAGATCTTGGTTGCTATGGGATTGAAAGTTTAAGAAGAGAGTTGTAGAAAGTATTAGCTGTAAAGTTTTGGTATTCATAACTAAATGGATTATGTCCCTTTCAGTGCCTTATTCAGCACATGACATGGTTAAGTAAATGTTTGTTGAAAATGAATGAGCATTGTTTCAGCTATGAAAATGTTATATTCGATTGCAGTATAAGTTATGAGTAGGAAATGCTTGTTCTGTTGAATTAAATGTAATAATTTGTTCTTTAACATTGAAATTTGAACATACACCAAACAGGACGTAGATTATAGTAATTTATCTTTGTACCATCTTTTAAAAATAAAATTTGTGCGTGACAAGCTAGTATAGCCTGCAGTCATTTTGTAAGAGAAATAATAATGAAACATTTCTAAATGATATGGGACACTTGCTATTTTCTTTTTATTAAAGTGGTCCCCAAAGGTTTTTTTTTTTTTTTCCTTTGCAACACATTTTAACTTGGTTATAAGCAATTCGAGCTTTTTATTGGAGATTCAAAAAATCAGGAAGGGAATATTGAAATGTGGTTTCCTAAAGTTCCTACTGTCCTCCTTAGCTGAATTACTAACACACACACACACACTCTCTCTCACTTACTTTATTGTGGAAAATGTTGTTACTGAAATGTGGACTATTTAGGACTAGTATCTTAAAGTAAGGAACTGAAACTTGTACAATATTTTTATTCTAAAACCTTAATTTATGTATTCTTAAAATATATTTATAACCTGTATGACTAATGTTTGAATGCTAAACTAAACATCATAGCCAGTAACATTCAAAATGTTCATTTGAATGTGTTTTACAGATGTGTTCTGCTCCCTCTTTTGGGAATGAAGCCTCCCCAGCAAAGCCTGTATCTGCTTGTTGATTCTGTTGATGAAGGGTGTAACATTACTGAAGGTGAACAGACGTCTACCAGCTTATCTGGAACTGTTGCAGAGCTTTTAGCTGGTCACCATGAGTTCTTTCCACCATGGCTATTACTTCTGTGTTCTGCCCGAAAACAGAGTAAGGCTGTTACTAAGATGTTTACCGGTAAGTGTAATTATTGCCATGTATGTATATTGATATGTTATCGATATATTTCTAAACTATCTGTCTTATCTTCTAAACTATCTGTTGGCATTTTTGTGCAAATGCCACATTGGTTTAATATTTTTTTATTTTTTGGGTACATTTACTTCCCTGCCCTCGTTGTCACCAATATTATTATTCTGAATTACATATTTTTACTTTTATTCCTCCAGATTGACTTTAATAGCATACTTTTTAAAATTATAACTATTAATGATATAAACAAAAAATACTAAACTTGGTTAAAACTTTTAATATAGGAGAATTTTGAAATATAAAATATGCTTTCTTTCCATCCATGAGCATAGCATATTTTTTCATTTATTCAACTTTTTTCCTAGACTTTTTTCAGTTTTCCTTGCCTATGTCCTACATATTTCTTTCTGCTTTTTGCTATTGTTTTAAGTTGAAATATATGGGCTTTGAATTGAAATGAGTGCGTTCAGAATTAAAATTGGTAGGTGTATCACCATAGGGAAAGAACAGTAAGATTTTTACTAGTCTAAATAAGTTTCATCCACTCATATCTGAGGATTTAACATTGTTGGAAAGAGATTTTCTCTTTCCTGATGTATTCACTACACTAACCAGTAGCATTTTTATTAATGGCTTCAGATTAGAGTCAATTTAATGAAAATTACTTTGGCCCTTAAGCAGAATCTTGACTGCCTATGAGGTTATTATTGTGGGCTAATGGCAGTTGGTATGTGTTATGGGACTGAAGGAAATAGCCCATTTGAAACCATTTTGTGCACAAAGAAATTAATCCGCAAGTATTTTTGAAGATTTTCATACATATTTATTATATCTGGTTATAAGATAATACATGCTCCATATAGAAAATGTTTTAAATGACAACATACTCAAATATTAACATCTTTCAGGGATAAAATATTAAGTAACCACTCTTTAACATTATTTATTAAATTCTGTGTATGTTACCCTACCTAGTTGAGATCATACTTATATCAATTTGACTTCCTCCTTTTCAATAAAGTTTAACTAAAGCCTTTTAGTGTCACTGTATTGTCTTTTTAATAACCATTTTAACGGCTACATAATTTACTAGTGTATCAATATGCCAGAATTTAGTTGACTTTCTTATTGTTGTATTTCCTAGTTCCTTCCCTCCCTCCCTATCCTATTCTTTAGGATAATAAATACTTGCAGTGAGCATCAGGTTATAAATACTGACACACATCCTATCACCCTGTCATTCTACTGTCAGCAGCATGAAGAAGTTTCATACCCTGGGAAATATTTTCAGTAAGAGTACAAAAGTGGTTCAACAGAGATATGGTCCAACATTTCAGTAAATTCTGTTTTTATCCCCCTAAAAATGTTGAGCATTTTTCAGCCTTATAAAAATGTGTTTAAGTGCTTTGATAGCAATGTATTAAATTGTGCATATTCATAATAAGAGAATTGCATATATAATGATTTGAAGTTGCAATTTTAAAAAAGCAATTATTTTCAGTAACTTTAACTCAAGATATTCAAATTATTAACAGATACTTTCAGTTTTGTTTTAATGAATAGATAACTATCATTAATGATAACATAACAATTTATTCTATCTAAATTCATATTACCAAGCATTTAGATTTGGAAGAGCTTTATTTTTTAAACTGTAAGCATTTTGTATGTATTCTTTATGAAAGTGTATTTATAGTAGTAATTTAGAGGCAGTGACAGGTAATACTCTAATTGGATATAAATATTCAGTCCCATAATTAAGGCTAGTGTACATTCAGGTATGTGGATGGAAATATATAAATTTTTCAAGTGAAAAAGATCAGCTTGTAAAAACAAGCAAGTGTTACTTGTTATCTTTGGCATCCTTTTTTCCTTAGTCATTTGAGAGTTCAGAAAATCTTACCGAGGTGCTTCCATGGATATGTATGTAAGACTTTCCAATGTTGAGTTTAGTATCTCTTGTCATTAAAGTTGAGAGGAGCCCTGAGCCACTAATAGAATAAGAAGTAGTTCCATTTGTAGATCAGAAAATGAAATAGTTTATCTGCCATTAATGCATTTTTACAGAAGGAAGAGAAAACTGATTTATATACTTACAGATATTGTGGCACCTGGGTGGCTCATTCGGTTAAGCAGCCGTCTCTTGGTTTCAGCTCAGGTCATGATCTCATGGGTCATGGGATCAAAGCTCCTTGGGGGGGCTCTGCGCTCAGCAGGGAGTCTGCTTGAAGATTCTTTCCCTGTGTCCCTCCCCCCACCCACGCATAAATCTTTAAAGTGTATATATATATTCATAAGTGTTAATTTATTAGTATTAATTGATTTGTTATTGATTTCTTTGCTTATTAGTTTATTATATATTGAGGACATCCTTTTCAAATATATGGCAACTTCTGTAATCATTTTCAGCTGATGACATCTACTTTTTTTGTCTCTTTAGGTTTTCGAAAAATAAGCTTAGATGACCTTCGGAAGGCATATATTGTTAAGGATGTTCAGCAGTATATCCTTCATCGTTTAGATCAGGAAGAAGCTTTGCGACAACACCTCACAAAAGAAACTGCAGAGATGTTAAATCAACTGCACATTAAAAGCAGTGGATGCTTTCTTTATCTAGAACGAGTTCTAGATGGAGTTGTAGAAAATTTTATTATGTTAAGAGAGATTCGTGACATCCCAGGAACTCTAAATGGTCTCTATCTCTGGCTGTGTCAGAGACTTTTTGTAAGGAAACAGTTTGCAAAAGTTCAGCCCATTTTGAATGTGATTCTTGCAGCCTGCCGGCCTTTGACCATAACGGAATTATATCATGCGGTATGGACCAAAAATATGTCATTAACCTTGGAAGACTTTCAACGTAAGTTAGATGTCCTCTCCAAACTTCTTGTTGATGGACTAGGAAATACTAAAATACTATTCCATTATAGTTTTGCAGAGTGGCTTCTGGATGTGAAACACTGCACTCAGAAGTATTTATGTAATGCAGCAGAAGGACACAGAATGTTGGCTATGAGTTATACCTGTCAAGCCAAGAATTTAACACCGTTGGAAGCACAAGAATTTGCATTGCATTTAATTAATTCAAACTTACAGTTAGAGACAGCTGAGTTAGCTCTCTGGATGATATGGAATGGTACACCTGTCAGAGATTCCCTGTCTACTTTAATACCCAAGGAACAAGAAGTGCTACAGCTGTTGGTTAAAGCTGGTGCTCACGTCAACAGTGAAGATGATCGCACATCGTGCATAGTCCGACAAGCTTTGGAAAGAGAGGATTCCATTCGGACATTATTAGATAATGGAGCTTCGGTAAATCAGTGTGATTCAAATGGGAGAACATTGTTAGCTAATGCGGCATACAGTGGCAATCTTGATGTAGTGAACTTACTTGTCTCCAGGGGAGCAGATTTAGAGATCGAAGATGCGCATGGACACACACCACTTACCCTAGCTGCTAGACAAGGACATACCAAGGTAGTTAATTGTTTGATTGGGTGTGGTGCAAATATTAATCATACTGATCAAGATGGTTGGACAGCATTAAGATCTGCTGCTTGGGGTGGCCATACCGAGGTAGTTTCTGCACTGCTTTATGCAGGTGTAAAAGTGGATTGTGCAGATGCTGATAGCCGAACAGCTTTGAGAGCAGCGGCTTGGGGAGGACATGAGGATATTGTACTGAATTTGCTACAACACGGTGCTGAAGTCAACAAAGCTGATAATGAAGGCAGAACTGCGCTGATAGCAGCAGCATACATGGGCCATAGAGAAATTGTGGAACACCTCCTGGACCACGGAGCAGAAGTGAATCATGAGGATGTTGATGGCAGGACTGCACTCTCTGTAGCTGCACTTTGTGTGCCTGCAAGTAAAGGACATGCATCAGTTGTTAGTCTTTTAATTGATCGAGGTGCTGAAGTAGATCATTGTGATAAAGATGGCATGACTCCGCTGCTGGTAGCTGCCTATGAAGGACATGTCGATGTGGTTGACTTGCTTCTAGAAGGGGGAGCAGATGTAGACCACACAGATAACAATGGTCGGACACCCCTCTTAGCAGCAGCTTCTATGGGCCATGCCTCAGTTGTAAACACACTTTTGTTTTGGGGTGCAGCTGTGGATAGCATCGATAGTGAAGGTAGGACAGTCCTCAGCATAGCTTCAGCCCAAGGAAATGTTGAGGTAGTACGTACTCTCCTGGATAGAGGGTTAGATGAAAATCACAGAGATGATGCTGGATGGACACCATTGCATATGGCAGCTTTTGAAGGTCACAGGTTAATATGTGAAGCACTTATTGAACAAGGTGCTAGAACAAATGAGATCGATAACGATGGACGAATACCTTTCATATTGGCTTCGCAAGAGGGTCATTATGATTGTGTCCAAATATTATTGGAAAATAAATCCAACATTGATCAAAGAGGTTATGATGGGAGAAATGCACTGCGGGTTGCTGCATTAGAAGGGCATAGGGACATTGTTGAATTACTCTTTAGCCATGGAGCTGATGTTAACTACAAAGATGCTGATGGGAGGCCTACGCTTTATATTTTGGCCTTAGAAAACCAACTTACAATGGCTGAGTATTTTCTAGAAAATGGTGCAAATGTAGAAGCAAGTGATGCCGAAGGAAGGACAGCACTTCATGTTTCCTGCTGGCAAGGCCATTTGGAAATGGTGCAGGTTCTGATAACCTACCATGCTGACATCAATGCTGCCGACAATGAAAAGCGATCTGCTTTGCAGTCTGCAGCTTGGCAGGGCCACGTAAAAGTGGTTCAGCTTCTGATCGAGCATGGTGCCATAGTTGACCATACATGTAACCAGGGTGCAACTGCACTCTGTATTGCAGCCCAGGAAGGGCACATTGATGTTGTGCAGGTTTTATTAGAGCACGGTGCTGATCCAAACCATGCTGATCAATTTGGACGCACAGCTATGCGTGTTGCAGCCAAAAACGGACATTCTCAAATAATTAAATTATTAGAAAAATATGGTGCATCTAGTTTGAACGGCTGTTCCCCATCTCCTGTTCATACAATGGAGCAAAAACCTCTGCAGTCGGTGTCTTCAAAAATGCAATCATTAACAATCAAATCAAATAGTTCTGGCAGTACTGGTGGAGGGGACATGCAGCCTTCATTGCGTGGTTTACCTAATGGGCCAGCTCATGCATTCAGTTCTCCTTCAGAATCTCCAGATTCTACAGTCGATCGTCAGAAGTCGTCGTTGTCAAATAATTCCCTGAAAAGCTCGAAAAATTCATCTTTGAGAACTACATCATCCACAGCAACAGCTCAAACAGTGCCAATTGATAGCTTTCATAACCTGTCATTTACAGAACAAATTCAGCAGCATTCGTTGCCACGCAGTAGAAGTCGACAGTCAATTGTGTCCCCGTCTTCCACGACGCAATCCTTGGGACAGAGCCATAATTCACCAAGTAGTGAATTTGAGTGGAGTCAGGTAAAACCCAGCTTGAAGTCAACTAAAACAAATAAAGGGGGGAAATCAGAAAATTCCAGCAAATCTGGGGCAGCTGGGAAAAAAGCTAAACAAAATAATTCTTCACAGCCAAAGGTTTTAGAATATGAAATGACTCAGTTTGATAAAAGAGGGCTGACGGCCAAATCCGGGACTAGTGTGCCACCTAAACAAATATCGGCAGAATCTCAGTGCAAAATTATGGTACCTTCAACTCAGCAAGAAATTGGTCGATCTCAACAGCAATTTCTCATTCATCAACAAAGTGGGGAGCAGAAGAAGAGAAATGGGATAATGACCAATCCAAATTACCATCTTCAGAGCAACCAGGTTTTTCTTGGTAGGGTTTCGGTCCCACGGACAATCCAAGACAGGGGGCATCAGGAAGTGTTAGAAGGATATCCTTCCTCCGAGACGGAATTAAGCCTTAAACAAGCCCTGAAGCTTCAGATTGAGGGTTCTGACCCTAGCTTCAACTATAAAAAGGAAACACCATTATAAAAGGTAACATTTCATCAACATAGAGAATAAAATGTCAAAAGTAGGGTTCTCTCTACTGAGGATACTCTTTTCCCTAATAGTCACATGGCCAATTCCCTCGCCTAATCTCTAGTCAGATGCCATCCTCTCTTTCAACAACACCTTCCCTTTGCTTCCTTGTGAATTCGAATTGTCCCGCCACCAGCACTCTCTTTTTTCCTTTCCTGCTTTTTGTTATCCAAAGAACTTTTTAGCATACTTTATGTACTTTATTTTTTATTATGTTTATTATTTGTCTCTTCCCAACTAAAATGTAAACTGTGTGAAAGTAGGGATTTTTATGTTTTGTTCTCTGACATATTCCATGTACTTGGAATACTGTTTGGACCTATGGTCGTTTCTCAGTGAAAAGGTATTGAGTAAGTGAATGGATGAACGAATGAGTGAATGAATAAATGAATGAATGAATAATAATACTTAATGGATCTCAGATTAAGAATGGCTTCCTATACAGTCATTTCCCCTCTTAAAAGTTCTTTGATGGTAATGGAGGGGAGAGGACCATTTCTGTAATATTCACATTTTGGTTTGAAGAAAATAGTGTATGTAGTGCTTAGTAGATAGGTAGTCAATGTTAATTTCCTTCCTTTTTCACCCTGGAAGAAGTCAAAGATTTAATCAGCAAAAGGTAATTTTTATTATGACAGATCTCTTAAAAATCTTCCAAGTAAAATTTGCACATACCAAGAATAGGTGAGGAAAGATGGTAAGTTGGATGTATTGGCAAGAGGGTATTTAGAGCCTAGTATATTTAGACATAAGAATTATATGTTTAAACCTCAAAATAAATCATATTTATTAAATAAAAACTTTTTCTTCTTTCCACCACAATGGATGCTTCATTAATTACATAGGGGAAGTTAATGAGAAAATATATACATAATTTTATATAATAGATACTTTTTCAGAAGCACATTTCTCTCATTAGAGATAAATCCAAAGGTTTCGTTAGGAATCTTGCTAATTTATACTACAAGTATATTTATCCCACTTTGCTTAATTATTTTTCATCCTCTAACAAAATTGTACTCTTTACTTTAGTAAATTGATATTTCCTCCTTTTGCTTTTTTTGTCTTTGGAGCTATATTTTAGGGGTATTTTAGGTGAAGCATTATTATAAATTATAAACTTCCTGTGCTTTCTAATAGTAAACACCCTTCAATATGAATCGATGGAGGACTGGTCAGATATCGTTTAAAAATAATTTGTGTAAAGTAGTTCATTCTGCTGTGTGATTTATTTTAAAAATATTGTGTTCTGATGGTACAACCCTCTAACTCTCATGACATCTTTTATAAAGGCAAAGTATAAATATATATTAAACAGTAAAACACATGAATTAGGGTAAACATCTTATGGATTCCTTAAAAGTGATTTTTAAGTTGACTAATGAATCTCTAATAGATGTGTCCACTTTATGCTTTACATAGTAAGTATATTTATAATTATATAGGGTCTTAAAACTATATGTAGTTATATAATAAGTATAATGTAGAAATTAATTTTTTTTTTAACTTTTGCATTAGTTTCCTATTCTGTGAAACAGAAGACATTGTGATTGGAGTGGTTCTTCAGCTACTGGATGAAAACATAAAATGCCTGTTGATTTGCTGAAAAAAAAAGAAGAATGTGATATCTGCAGTACAGTTACCTTAATTACTGTAATGTGCCTAAATAGTAAGGCTGCCTTCTCAATGTAACCCTCTGTGCTTAAAAAATTTCATTTTGTGTGCTTTGTATTCACTACACAAGAATAAGCACTTTTGTTTTTAAATGCAGATATATACTGCAGTTCCCTGATAAAAGCTGAAAAAAATTTTAAGTTAAGATTTGATAAATGTGCATGTGCCATGATTCAAATATATACGAAAAGGCAGTGTTCTTTGTATTTATTTTATTTTTTCTTTTTTTGTGGCAAACGAAACTCAAGCATATTGTTTCAGTCACATTTGCATTGTTGTAGTGTATGGCTTGTTTCTTGTATCTTTAAAAATGTTGCTCAATAAAATAAATCATGCAACTATTTTATGTTCAGTACACCTTCAGCATTGGTTGAAAATGTGTTTCTATTTAATGCCACACTGAGGTGAAAAATGGTTTGTTGACAGATTTTTAAAAAATAATTCTAGTGTTTTAGGGAGCTGCTCTGAGTAGTTTAAATTTGGATTTCCCAGTAGAATCCTCCTAATCTCTGGCTACAGATGACAAAAAAGAAAAAGAGAGAAAGAGAAAGAGAGGAAAAAGCAGACTATAGGCAGAACAAAGTTCTGTTTCATTCACTGGGATGCAGTTTCACCTTCCACTCACTTGTCACTCCACCTCCAAGAAGACAGACTATCATCCCTGAGGCATGAAAATTCTCAGGGACAAAGCCATGCCTCAGGGCGTGTGTACGTAGAAGGACATGCACCTGTCTGAGGGTAGATTTTTGATCCCTGAACAATTCATTGACTACACTCATCTCTTCTGTCCAGTTAAATAAAATATCATTTCCCAGCATGAATTTTCATGCTGGCTTCTCTCTCAGTTGTTTCGATCTTGTAAATCACTGCATGACCAAAATAGCCTCCGACTCAAAATCAGTTGAATCAGTTTTCGTGGTAGTTGGATGTAATACGTGCAGTCCTTCACAGATGACACCACTAACCTGTCAGTCATAGCACATGTGTATTTTTTTATTGATAGTTGGTAAACAATAGTGATGGATTTGCACTTTTCTGTCCACATACTCTTTCCTGTTTTCTTCTTTGACCAGTTGCTCACAGGATGACCGGATGGCAGGGTTAAAGATGAAGTCTGTGACCAGGGAAAACAAAGGTGACTGGCTCAAATGAGCTGGGGACCCACAGCCTTGGCCTCCCAGATGGGCTCTAAAGTAGTGAGGCTGGCTTAGATGGGTTGTGTGTATGTCTGGAAAGGTTAGAATTGATTGTTGAGAAGCCAGGGTTGTGGGTTTGATCTCTGAATAAGCCCCGTGAATTTTAGAAAGCCCAGAAATTCTATTTTTCCCATGTGCTGTTGATAAGAAAGAGGAATGAGGAAAGAGAATTTGGAGATTCAGCACAAAAACACTACTACTGGAGAAAAATCTTGAGTAACAGAGGTCAGTAATGTCATCTTCATATATGAAGGACACACATGTGGTGCATTGTTCACAGAAATAGAAATGTGTAATTGGTTGTGATAAGTGTTTCACTTGAATCTTCGTGTAAGGCTTTTGTTTTCTCTTATTTTTTAAAGTCAGCGAAACACATTTTGTTTGTGTCATCGGCAAGTCATAATCAGGAATAGGAGAGAAGTTCAATCGATATTAAGGTGACATGGCAATATTGATAACTCGAATGTGAATGTTTCAAGTACTGAGTTTTTGTCCCTATGGGACATTTATTAAATACACTTAATAGGACTCTTGCAAAGTAGCCTTAAAAGTGTTAATGATTCTATTGATAAATATGAATTCATACTATTATTAGAACCAATCTTACTCATATCTCAAATACAGTACATTTACATTACTGTAGAAGATGAAGCTCTAATTTCTTATTAGGTGTATTTTTCTTTAGAAGAGAACCCTGAAAGCTGCCAGTTTTTCTATTAACCTTGAATTATTGGAATTGTATTTATTTAATTTTATTGTTTTTTTACAAAAATGCACCTTGTGGCCAAAGGGCAAAGATATGATTCATTACATAAGGGATTTATGTTTTTCAAAGAGCTGAATGTTTTCATATCCATACTATGTACACTTGAAACAGTTGGTAGGAAGAGAGTCTGTGGGAAAAATATGATTTTCAAAAGTAGGTATTCCTCTGGATGTTTCTGTATTACTTGTGTTTTGGAATAGGACAGAACTGGCTTTTAGGTAGGATAAGGATGATAAGGGTGCTGAAGATGCCCTGCTTTGCCTATTTGTTTTTGTGGGGGATTTAATAGCATGACTAAAAATGGCTTTTGCTTCATGAAAAAGACTAATAAATAGTCCCCTCAATTAAAAATGCCTAAATAGCTATTTTAAAAATCAAATGTTTAAATTTTGTAAATCACCTGATGTCACTACACACCTATGACGCCATGTGCTTATAACTTTTTTAACATTCCATCTGCGCCCGTTCCCTAAAAGTTATGAGTTGGTAATAAGGGAAGTGATAGAAAATACAGTAATGAAAAATTAAAATCTGAATGTATGTAGGAAAGGTTTTCGAAGGAAAATTGGAACTCCTGTGTACTTACAAAGTACAGCCAGTATCTTTTGTCTCTCTTCCTTATCCCCCCATCCCTACTGGAATCCTTACCAAAAATAATTCACTACTTTAAAAACAGGAGTAAATAATTTTCTCAGTATTGTTTGGCTATGCAAATGTTTGGTTTGCTTAATGTCCTCCATTTACACTTCTCAGCAAATGTAGTTGCAGACAAATGCTTTCTTTTTATTTTTTCCTTGGTTTGGGGTATGTAAATAGCCTAAAATGTACATTGAATTTCACATTGTAAAAGTTTATTTTATTCCTTGTATTATATTAAGCAAAAATCCCTATGTATATGAAAGTGCATAATAAATATATTTGCTCTACAGAGGATATCTTGTTTTAATTTTACCCTTGAACCAGCAGAACATGCGTGACATGTTTACAGTGAAAACGACTATTAGTTTTAAGTTGTTAACTTATTTTAAATAAATAGAAAATGAATTTGGAAACATTTTACCAAAAAAAATGAGATATAAAAACTTCACAAAAGAAGGTAGAAAAACAAAAAGATCTAGACTTTATGTCTTCCAAAACCTTCTGTAAGGACTTAGTGTTTTTTTTCTTTCTTCCTTGATTGATAACTATATAACTACTGTACCTCACCATGTCAGGCTTCATGATTCGGAAATTGCAGTAAGCCAGTCAGTTGTGTGTATGCATGCCCCTTGGTCGTCAGAATATTATGGCCATCTCACATTTGATATTTTGGAGTTTATTGCAAGTATGATCATTTCTGTGTATTCTTCACTTGGTAAAGTTGAGTCACTTCATGATCCGCTTCTCCCACCAGAACACAACATCGTATGTATGTATGTGCACATGTGTGTTTATATACAATATATTAATTACTCCAGGGAGCGGTTTCTAAAAAGGCCAGCAAGGTATTCTGTGTTAGGTGATCTTATGATAATTACAGAGTTCTGCAGTAATTACCAGATATCATTTATAAATATGTTGGATTAATAAAAATTTGACTTGAACTTTTTAATAACAATGTTTAAATGCAAAGGGCTGGTGTACTTAGAATTCTGAAACAGACGGTTGACTAAAACTTATATGGAGTTTTCTAGTTGGTGATCCAGAGAAATACACTGTGAGAACTTGGCAATGACTACGATTTTCACTCCTTTGCCCTAGTAGTTGGAAGGATTCCAACTAGTAGTAGTGATACATACTCTTAAGGCTTAGATTCCTGGATTTGGGGGAAATTTTCATTAAGCAAATACATGCACTAATCTTACTTTCAAGATAGGGCTTCTGCTGGCTTGTCTTGTTAGTACAGTAAAATTAAAATTATCCAGTATTAAAAAGGAGTCATTTGAAATTTACTGCATATTTAGATTACTACTCTTAAATGTACACAGTCATTACCCACACTGACAAAATTTAAATTACAAGAAACATATTCATAGAAGAATATATTTCTAATGTTTAGAAGAAAGTTTTACTTTCAGCCTTTACATATTTTTGGTCTATATGTTAAAAAGTGAGGTAACAATAGGTCCCAAAAGAAGTGATGTACAGTTTTAGTGAGTGCTACTCCCATTTTGTTTGTAAAGTTATGCTGAACTAAAACATACAGGAAAATAAACAAATCTTAAGACACTGTCCTATAATTTTTTACAAATTGAACATACCTCCTTAGCCATCACCCTGACCAAGATGTAGACCATAACCATATATCTAAGGATAAACCTCCTGTATCTGAAACTAATGATTATTGTGAAGATAGAGGGTAAAAGAAACCATGTGATTTTATGAGATTTGATGGTGATTTAATAACTCCATTAGTAGCTTTTAGTAGGTAAAGACATAACAAACAAACACTGTATACATGCAAAAAAAGAAATGCTATAATTTTGATTAATTCTCATAGAGAAAGACAACTTATGCATTTACAAATACCTGCTAAAAAACTGTGTGCATGTTTTATTTTTTTTATTTTTTTATTTTTTAAAGATTATTTATTTATTTATTTATTTGACAGAGAGAGACACAGCGAGAGAGGGAACACAAGTAGGGGGAGTGGGAGAGGGAGAAGCAGGCTTCCCGCGGAGCAGAGAGCCCGATGCGGGGCTCCATCCCAGGACCCTGGGATCATGACCTGAGCCGAAGGCAGACGCCCAACCGACTGAGCCACCCAGGTGCCCCCTGTGTGCATGTTTTAAAAGTACTGTAAGTTCAGTATATCCAAACCTAAAGCCATCAACTTTCTCATTAAACACCAATCCTCTTAACCTTTGTGAATAGTTTTCCATTCTACTTTAAAGACACTAAAATGGGCTACTGTAGGTGATGCTCTATGGGTGTGGCTTATGCTCAGAAGAGGACCTGGAAATCCCTTCAGGGAGCCCTTCTTGGTAGAAAAGGCTTTGGTCCTTCCTCAAGAAATTAACCAAGGGATGATGCACTGTTACATACTTTAAGTTAAAATATAGTGTGACTAAAATTTTTAATAATTAACTCAAAGGTTTAATTAGAAAACCAAATATCCATCCTCACTGAATCACTAAGACAGCTCCTACTTTACACATCGCTCTCCCGGGCGTGTAGGTTTAAAACTCCGAAGTAACATTACTGCACTTTGTTTCCAACACGTGTTGCTAGGTCTAAAATGGATTTTTATGTTATACCAGGTTTTCTAAATGCTGCATGTATTCTTCTCTCTTGGCCACTCATAATGCGCATCATCGTATTAAAATCTCTGAGAGGTCCTTTAGGAAAAGATAAGTTCATTTAACTTTGTATACACCAGTGTTTTTTCAAAAAATCTTTTTGATGATAGAGTGTCCTGCTCCACAGTCTTTTAAAGAGCACCTGTTAAAACATGGGTGAAAAATACATCGCAGAGTCACCTTGCCTCTCTTCGCTGCTCACGAGGAAGTAGCCATCCCCCATGGGCTCTCACCCTCCCACATTTCCTATTCCTTCCTCCCTGCCTGTTGCCACCATTCTTGGGTGGGCCTCACCTGGCCTCGCAGAACCCCCTCTTCACCAGAGGGGCCTTCTGTGCTGGACCTTCTCCAGCCCTACCTCTGTGCCGGGCCTTCTCCAGCCCTACAAACTGACAGCAGATGCGTTTCTGAAAGTATGGCTCTCTTCTCATCACAGACTCCAGCCTGCCTTGAGTCTGTCTCCTCTGCAGTCTGTCCTTCAGGTAGCCACCAGTTATCTTTCTAGAGCATCACTCTGATTCTGGCTTACGCCTGCCCGGAAACCTTCGCTGTCTCCTAGCGTGTCTTACAGAACCGCACAGCTCATGCCTGTCCCGAAAAGCCCTCACAGACTATCTTTTCACCCCTCCTTCCCGCTGCCGCTGCTTCCCTGTCCTCTCCAGCTCCACCCCCACTGGCCACGCACCAAACCCTCTGCTCCCCACCCCCCACAGCCATATTTGCTCTTGCTAGAACACTCCATGCTCCTTCTGAGATATATCTCTCTGCTCGCATTGATCTTTGTCCCCATCTCCCAGCCAGAGAGAAGTGCTTTGTAGTTACTGTTGTATTTTATACTTGCCTTTTATGGTTCTTCTTCTGCATTATGCTAAACATATATTGTCTTCTTTTCTCTGCCTGTAATCTTCTTTCCGACAGGAATTGAGTCTTACCCATCTTTGTATCTTTTGGATTATCTCATACATAGTAAGTGTTCAGTTACTGTTCTTTTCGTGGCACTTTCTTTTCATTCAGAAACAGCTGTGGGAGAAATATTTAAATTCTGCTATTTTTGGTCCACTTGTTAAAACATATTGAGCTTACCCGAGCTCCAAGAGTGATCAAACTTGGTAAGAAATAGTCTGTATTTTCTTATCACTGCTTTCCCATCTGTTTTATTCACTTAGTTTGTATTGAATATAGCAGAAAAACAAGCCAATTGTTTATCATTTATTAGCATACATGGCTGACCGATAGCTTGTTAGCTGATAACCTGACCTGACCTCTTTGTAACTGGAGACAATTAAGTGGAATCCAGTTTATTCTTTTAAGAAAAACTTAGTAACTCTCACTAAAATCGAGAAAACTTATCCATTTGTCCTTCAGTTATGCAGCAAGGAGGGAAAGCCGGTGGTTTTCAGGGATGCAACAAGGGCAAGTGTAGGTTGTCAGCCCTGCTCTGTATCACAGACACATCGCTCCCCGACCCTTTCCCTAGGAAGCCACTGTAAGTTCTTCTGGTAATGATAATAACAGGCATTTGATTCGAAACCTGGTAATAACTCATTTGATGTAGATCTTAATAGAAGCTGCAATGAAAATCGTTGGACATGGGGGGTGCGGGGAATAGCCCATTAAAAATGAAATAAAACTGGTGAAATAAAATTTTAAAAAATGTGTAACCAGGATGGAAAACAAAAGAAAATGTGATCTTAAAACAAAAATAGAGGCTCTAAAAGAGAAAACAAGAGGAGATTGTATAAACTAATTAATGAAGACTATGGTTTTGCCTTATTTCAAAGTTCTAAATTCTATTTCATTTGACTTGTGCAAAAAAAGCTTTCATTAAATTTTATTCACATTTATTTTATTATTTGCATTTCTCACATTTATTACTTGTTCTCTTTAATAGTAATCATATTTCCTTTCTAGTTAAATTCTTATTTAATAAAGAATGACTTTTAGTGTCCATTCGACATTGAAAATTTGTCATATTGATACTAACTTAAGACTTAAATACAAAGAGAACTTTATCCCCTCATCCCTTTGGGTTCTAATGCTTTTCATCTCCGTTTCGGGCAATTTTTTGTGACCAATAATGCAGTCATTTCAGTGCCAGCAACTTCCTATTGGAAGTGACATTTATTTATTTAGTCAGTAAATATTTATTGAATACTTAAGCAGTCACCAATAAAAGTGATAAACAAGAAAAACAAGGTTTATGCCCACAAAGCATTTACATTTTAACAGTCTTTTTTTAAAGAAAGAGTAAAAATAGGATATGATTAGAATAAAATTATAAACTCTATGAGAAAAGAGATATTCTCTTTTATTCACTGACATATTCCTAGCAGTTCTTGGTATAAAGGAGGTGTTCAGTAAATATTAATTAAATTAGTGAGTGAATGCTTTGAAATAGCTTTGTAGCCAGAGAAAATATCTACAGAATCTAGATATTTAGAGTTTTTTTTTTAATTTATGTGTCTAATATTGTCTTATTTCTAATCCCCAAACTGTAGTGAAGGTTAACCATGTTCTGTGAAAACACAATCCACAACACATATGAAACACATTAAGACCTGCAGGGTGCTAGACCAAGGCTGAGTATTTAGAAGTCTTTGGTTGAAGGAGACAAAAACCAACTCAAGCCAAAGGAAATGTATTTGGGGGATATTAGAAACTCACAAAAGTCATGGGAAATGTGAAGAAACTGGCCTGAACACAGGGAGAGTTCAAGTTGTCTATAGATTCTAAAAAAAGGATGTTCAGAAATAGCAGGAAATATTTGTTTAGGGAGCTGGGATAAATGAATACCAATTGTTTTCATTGTGTCTGTCATTCTGTGTAAGTTTCAGTGAGGTTAGCTTGGGTCATGCTCCCATCTCTTAGCTGGGAGAGGACAGAACATCAAATCACTTTCCTGAGATCATATTCAATAGGGAATACAGAGTTCTCAAGAGGGAATTGGGGTATAATTAGGAAAGGAAAATAAATGCTAGGAAACCCCAGCTCGAAAATGCCAGCCATAGTACTTATGCCAACTGAGGCATATCAAGAATTGTGACATCACATTTTACCCCACTTATAAGCTCACAGGTCAGCGTGCCACAGTTTCATAGCTATACCAGTAGAAGACACAAGACTTGAGGTCAGAGACAAAGAACTTTCTTACTCATAGCACAGCAGACATCATGGGCTTCATGTTTGCACTGGTTCTCCTTATCCCCATGCTGTATGACAATGAAGCAGGAGCAGGCCCAGAAGGATGCCACATGCACAACTAAGGAGCTACAAGCCTAGGACTCCCGATCTTGTAAAACGGCTGCTAGCAGACTTGCCCAAACTTTGCCCCAGAGAGAGCCATCGTTTTTATCTTGGACAGCAAAGAAATCTACCCTCCGCACTGAAAGGAAACATATATTTCCAAGGTTATTTGCTACCCAGACATCCTTAAAAAGATATTCCAGACAAATGATGTCACAAGATGGCCAGAAACATGAGGGATTCATGGCAAATTGTCTACTAACAAGATCAGAGGATGAGAGGGACAGAGAGACATTGATAGATGAAAGTCTGATTCAAATCAAAGAAGAAAAAAACCAATGTCTGAAACACTAGTTCAAAGAAACCAGAGGATAAAATAAGATTAGGGACATGTAGCTGAGAGATTTGGGTTTTGTGGGTTCAGAGGGAACAAGGCAGTGGTGCTGGTGCTGGTGTTGGGAGATGTCCTCAAACCCCAATGGTCGTGTGTTGGTGCCATGTGTCAGGCAGACTTACGACACCAAGAACAGGATGGATCTTTGTGAGTTTGTGCCTCCATCTGCTCGGTGGAACTTGGAGAATTACATAAATGTATTTGTGAAGAAGATGCAGGAACACGTGGAGATCAGGCAGAGGTGTTTGGGATTCAATCAAGAGATCAGCTTTATGCCACTGCCTTAACTACAGAGTGCTTACGCTTCACTCAATAAGCTATTCTTTGGTATTCCCAGAGTAGTGTCTGGGCCTTTCATGGTTTCCTAAGGGAGAAGAAGACTGTGGCCATCATGCTTTGAAAAATTTTCCCCAACAAACCTTACTCTGTATGATACAGGCATCTTCTCTGTCCAAACTCAGAGGTACTTCCTGGAAGAAAAAAACCAAACATAGTCACTGTAGGTTCCAGGCCTTGTCACAGGGCAGTGATGGCCATGCAAATGTGGGACTTGAGCCAAGAGTGACACCTTAACCTTTAATGGAAGAGGCCGGGCAAGAGTGGGCCATGTCCCTAGTTATCTTACCTGTATTTGTTTCTGCTGTAATGGCCTCCCAGGAATATTCACAGGAATATCTCTGCTTTGAAAACATATCAGTGGCTTCAGGGCAAAAATTAGTGTTACAGGAAAAAAACAAAACAAAACAGTCTTAAACTAGCATTAAAGAAAAAAACTTTCTTTTTAACTGAAGTATATGCTAATATAGATTGAAACAAGAGTAAGAACTTCAAGTAGTTACCCCATGGAGGTGGTAAAAAATTTAAAAAATATGTTTTAAGGGAAAGAAAAACTGGTCGGTCATTTTTGAAAATTAAGTAATGGAAAGCTACAAAGAAAAATTAGTAATGGAAAGCTAGAAATTTGACTTCTGAAGTCAAATAGAGGCTTTATCTGAAGTATTTACTCCCCCCTTTTTTTTGTAGTGACCCTATTCAAACCTCTGATAATGAATTCCTTCATGATAATGAAGTACTTCAGAACATCTCAAAGAAAATTTTGACGTCATGGTACTAAAGCTGCTATTTAAGATATATTTCAGTCAAATATACTCATAAGGGAATGCTTAAGAATAAGGATTGAAGGTCATCTAGAATTTCCACTGGATAAAAAGCAATTATAAATAAGAATATTTCCCTAAGGTCTGAAAAATGCATATATGGGTTGGCTTAAGAACTTTCATTTTTTTAATCAATTGGTTGTTAGATAGAAATATCACTTATTTATGCCATGGATGTTGGTATAGTCCTGCTTAAAACAGTAATTTTTGATGTAAAATTTATCTTGGATCAGTGGATTTCCAAACTCAGCTGGCCATTTTAGCAGCTTCTCCGTATTTTCTGAAAACCCACCATTTTTGTGAAGCGCTGCCCTGGGTCATCTAGTTCAACTTCCTCCTTTAATGGAATGACTCGGAAAACTTAATCTCAATCATGTGACAGATCTTCTTAATCCAAGCTGAGTGGTTTCCCTTTCCCAGGTTTCCCATGTCAACCTCTAAAATTTTATATTCCACTTTTTGTATTGATTATTCTGACATTCTTCCTTCCCCATAAGGGAATCCATAGAGAAGTTTGATTATTTCAAAGAAAAGTGGATCATATTTCCTTCTTTAACCTATCCCAGTACTGAACAGAGATGCCCCTGTTTTCTAATCATAGATCAGTACAGGAAACAGTAGCATATATCCCAGTTTTGAGAAATTTTTTATCCAATTTTTCAAGTGAAGATAAGCATGCTGTATGAAAATACCACCATGACATAATGAAACACATATGAACCTTGAATGAGCATAGACTAAACAGTATTATTGGGTTTCCTACTATCTCTAAGCATATCTAAATATCTACAAGGTCTAAGTTTCTGTAAGAAGAAATTGGGGGCACCTGGGTGGCTCAGTCAGCTAAGCGTCTGCCTTTGGCTCAGGTCATGATCCTAGGGATCCTGGGATCGAACCCCACATGGGGTTCCCTGCTCAGTGAGGAATCTGCTTCTCCCTTTGCCCCTTCCTCATTCCACCCCCCAACTTGCGCTCTCTCTCTCAAATAAATAAATAAATAAATCTTAAAAAAAAAAGAAATTGATCTAAGAATTAGAGCAAAAATTTGCTCAAATGTAAGCAAACTTTTTATTTTACTTGCAAAATTGATCTAGGGTTCTTGCGTATTCTTCACCTGGATTCTTTCAGTGATAGTATATAAGCATAGTACACTTACTAAAACCAGGAAATTGACATTGAAAAACACTGTTAAAAAACATTTATAAACCTTATAAATGAGGTTAAGCCTCTGACTCTTGGTTTCAGCTCAGGTCATGATCTCATGGTGGTGAGATTGAGCCCCACATCAGGCTCTGTGATCAGTGTAGAGTCTGCTTCAGATTCTTTCTCTCCCTGCCCCTCTGCCCCTCCCCTGATTGTGCACTTGTGCGCACGCTCTGTCTCTCTAAAATAAATAAAATCATAGAAAAAAAAAAACCTTATTTGTATTCCTCATGGTTTTCTTTCACTTTTTAATAGTTCTAAGACATTTTATCACACACGGATTTATATATAACCACTGCTATAATCAGGAAACAGAACTGTTCCATCATCCCCCAAAACTCCCTCATGCTCTCCCTTTATAATCACACTTTTCCCACAAACCAAGCCCCCAGCAGCTATGGTGACAAAAGAATTCACAGATAATTTAGTTTTAAAAGTCCAACTTTATTGAGCTAAATGTATATATTAAATAATAAAATCTGTTTAACTTTGTGTTGAAAAGCCAGTGATTATTTCTAGTGAAACATGAAATGCAAGGCAGCAATTTCCCTTTTGTCTTTCTGGATTTTATACAGAAGTAACAAGATGAACATTAACAAAAACTGCATGCTCATTTTGAGTGAAATCAGAAGACAGACATAATTTACAGATTCAAATAAAAGGGTAGGGTCTGCTGTGAGTAGGAAGAGCATCTCCTAAGCTTGGGATGAAGAGCAGCAAATATTGTTTCAGGGGGAAGGGACAGCAAGATGGCCCAATGGTGACAGAATTCAGATAACAAAAGAATGCAGCCAAAATACACTTTCTTAAGGTAAAAGACCAAACTGAAGTAACTAACCTATATTTGATGCATATATAGAGATCTATTTACTGTTACTCAGATGAATTTGAAAACCTGGAAGAAATGGATAATTTTCTTAGAAAATCTAATTTACCACTACTGACCCCAGACAAGATTTTTAAAAATCTAAATATCGTATTTCCATAGAAGAAATATAGCAATCTTAGGGGAGTAGTAAAAAAAAGAAGCAAGAATAGATCATTTCACAGAAGAATTCTATCTGACTTAGAGCTGAAAATTTTCATGTCCTTAAAACTGTTCTAAAACATTATGGGGAAGAAAAAAACACTTTCAAATGCTTTGTATGCAGTCTTCATAATGCATGAACTTGTTATTACAGTTTAGTTAACTAACACTAGCCCCTCAACAACAAGGTTCAAATTTCAGTAACTATGATGTATTAACCATGAGTCATTGCATAAAGTAAACACTTCACTGCTAGGTTTCAGTCCACAAATCTCTATGTACATAACAGATATGCATTATGACCAGTGTCCCTCATGTCACCTCTTTCAAAGTCTGTTGGTGACAGGTCACTGAGTATCTATCACTCACTTTATGCACAGACAGCAAAACATGAAATTGTGTTGTTTCTTTGTCTCCCGATGACAAACCCCTGTATCATTTTTTAATAATCAAAAGAGGAAATTAGCCAACAAAGATTTAAGTATAGCAAGGACATGAAAATTGATGATGCTAGAGTAGAATTGGATGTGAGAAGATTTAAAAGTAGCAGCGCAAAGACAGGGTGAGATCCGGGCCTCCATGAAGTTGTAGTACAAACTGTGTTAGCAAAGTTTGATAAATATAAAAAACAAACCAAAGTTGTTTTAATATCTTCTAAAATGTGCAAAGGACAGGAAGCCACTATGGTTGAAACCATATACAGCCATTATGAGAAGACTAAAGTTTATTCCACTGCCAATAAAGGTGGATTTCTTTGTCTTAGGAGTTGGCACAAATTGGTTAATATTATCTGGTGAAACCATTAACACAGCTCTGGATGCTGCTGAGAAATGTGCACCCAGATTGCAGAGGTTATTAAGATCTCTTTGCATGGTTTCAGTGTGCGGGTCACTTTTATGTTTTCATACTACAGTGAAAAACGAGGACTCCCTGTATAAATGGGTACCAACTTAATGAAAAAGAAAATACTGGACCTATAGACTGATCTTACTTATGATTTTTGATTCAAAAAATCTTAAGTAAATATTGGCAACCAGAAACCAACATTACATTAAAAAATATTTTATCATAACCAATGGGGTTATTCCAGGAATTCAAGCATGGTTCAATATTGGGAAAGCTATTTATATAGTAGTTCTTTTAATTATATATCTAAAAAGAAATGTATATATCCTTCATGGATTCTGAAAAGACACTTGATGAGCTACAACAAGAGTTCTTGATAAAAACACTATAGAAATAGGATAAAATATATTTCTGAGCATAAAAGTCATTTTTATGCTTAATAAAGAAATAGGAGATACAGCCCACTAAAGTCAAGAATAAATCAAGAAAATTCACTATCATCATTCTTACTTAATATTGTTCTAAGTTAGTAGCCAATACAATTAGAAAAAGAAGAAAAAAGGGTTGAGTTTGTAATGAAGCAGGGGACGTTATCACTATGTGTAGACACTGTCATCATATACTTGGAAAAGTCCAAGTGAATCAACTGAAAAACCACCCTAAGCAACTAAAGATTTCAGTAAAGCAGGGAAGCACACAGTTAATATGTATTTTCCGCAGTTTTCACATATACACGCAATAACCAAGTGCAACACACAGTGGAAGAAATTCACAAAAATGACATTTTTGGGGTCTGTCAGAACGACAAAAATCCCCAAATTCGATCTTTTAAAACCTTCCCTTTTCGAAAATCCACGAGAAAACAGGCGAGCTCCTTCACTGCAGAAGGCAGTATATGCTGCTACGATCTCTATAGAAAGCAATTTACTTACTACGTAATGAAAAAGAGCCAAAGGACAATAAAAATTGCAATGTGGACCAAATGAACAACACTGGCTTCCTCTTCTTCTCATCTTACCTTTATTGGATGGAGGCACTTTTCACCAAGTTTTGAGAAAAAAGATGTCTTTAGAACTACACTGACCACTGATATCACACGTGGCCCCTGTGGTCGTCCCTAAATAATTATTTTAAAAATAGAATGGATAGAAAGGGAAAAGGACCAGGGCTGTGACTTCAATTTTCTTGTGTTTATAGTAAAAGCTCTAATTTTTTTCATGGGAAGAGCTTTCCATTGATGTGCATATGCAGTTGCCATTAGCCTTTATAGGGGTCAGTCATTTGCCTGTAACGAAGGTGCATCCTTGAGGTCAAATTACAGACAGAAAGGTCGTAAGCAAAAGAGAAACCTTGGTATGGAGCTTCTCAAGAAGCACACTGCTGCCTTTGTACTTTCTCTTTCTTTTTTTCTTTTTTTTTTAAAGGTTTTATTTATTTGAGAGAGAGAGAGAGCCCATGAGAGGGGGGAGGGTCAGAGGGAGAGGCAGACTCCCTGCCAAGCAGGGAGCCCGATGCGAGACTCGATCCCGGGACTCCAGGATCATGACCTGAGCCGAAGGCAGTCGCTTAACCAATTGAGCCACCCATGCGCCCGCCTTTGTACTTTTTCAATCCACGGTAAGAACTTCCATCTACTTTCCCACATTAAAATATCAACTTTTTCAAATTACCGGGAGGAAATGTAAACAGTCGCTATCAGTTTCTCCAACAAACAACTGACAACTTGTGCTCTGGCTTGCTCATCTTAACACATTTTAACATGTCTTTTTCCCAATAAAAGGAGGCTTCTTTTAAGACACAGTTATACTGGGGATGTTAGGAGGTGATCAGTGGGAGGCGACACCCTTGCTGCTCCCGAGTTAGTGGGAAGTTAACCCTGTAATGGCTTGAGGGGACTGAGCCATCTGGTTTCACAGTTCATTACCCTTTCACTGTCAGGAGCAACACATTCTGTAAGGAGTTGCTCTTTGCTTGCTGAGCAGTTTAGAATAGAAACTAACAATGGGATTAAGTTCATTCTGCTTCCCTGCAGGTTTCCATCCTCAGGGTGCCCTCAATTTGAAGAATAGAAACATCGCGGCTCAGGAGTTGGGGAAATGAGAACAGTAGGCAGAACACATGGGTGTAAAGCAATCAGTTACATTTGCAAAGAAATAGCCTACTTAGGATGAGGCCAGTAGGCACAACCAAAAACAGAGTCAGTCCCCACTAACACCATCACCGTGGAGAGTTAAAGGACAGGCAGCATTTGTGAAGGGACCAGAGTGGGGAGAAAATCCTTCTTGAGGAATCCGTGAATTTTGGTAAAGGCTAATTTAGTGGTTTTCCCTCCCTCCCTCCCTCCCTCCCTCCCTTCCTTCCTTCCTTCCTTCCTTCCTTCCTTCCTTCCTTCCTTCCTTCCTTCCTTCCTTTCTCTACAGAGAAATATCTTATAAGTTATAGACCCTCCCCATGCTCCTCCCCTCAGCTTGGGAGCTATGGAGAGTATACTATTTACCAAGTGCTTTTAGGCACTGTGCTCAATGTATCCTATACAATTAATTTGCATTTAATACTTTTAAAATTTTATGAAGTTCTACCACTCATATTTTATGAATTGATAAAATCATGTTAAGGGAATTAAGTAACTTGTTCATTGTCAAAAAAAAAAAGCAAACAGACAGTGCCAAGATTCTGTGTTTGTCGTTACTCAATATTAGGTAGAAGAAAAAGCTGAAGAAACGAGTTTAAGGTCTGTGGACAAGTCGTGCAAACTGAGATTGGAAAATGTGGAAAACAAAAGGTGACTTTTGAAGGGTGACTCAATATTACTTCCAAATTCACAAAATCTAGAAGGAAAATGTTTTCTTTATTAAGTTTTTTAAATTTTATTATGTTAATCACCATACATTACATCATTAGTTTTTGATGTAGTGTTCCACAAGTTTTTAATTTTAATTCCAATATAGTTAACAGGAAAATGTTAAATACTTTGCTGTACCTTACACATAGGAGAAGAAAAAAGGGCATAACTTACATTTGAAACAATGTTTAGTATTAATGAATGATCTTTGTAATAGGGAGAATTTAAGTTAAGGGTAACAATCCTTAGAAAATTAAAAAAAAAAATAAACAGTTACATGATTTTGATGGAAGAGATCTGCCTGTAGGGAAGATTTGAAAAGAAATGATCTCTTAATTATTATCTCTATTATCTCTTAAGTAAGAGATGGGAAAAGATGACCAAATGTGAAGATACACCAGTGGAAGAGAAAGAAGGGCCAGATGATCATATGATTTTCTTCTTGTGTTCTGAAACTTGTTTGCAGAGACTTCAGTGGTCAGCAGGTCATCCAGGAGGATTCCCAGCAAGTTTCAGAAAGTGAGAATCTGGTTTGTTAGCATGAGTTTGAATGTGCAAAGAGAGGAACAGTTGCCATAAGCATTTGGTTATCTTTGAATATAGGAAAGAACTAAGATGATAATATGATAAGCTATTATCTATAAGCTGATTTAGAAGCAGGGCCTTGATACAAACTTAAAGTCCTCACCTATGCAAAACAAAATAAAACACCTGCTACAAAAACAATTCATACCCGAAGGAGCTCTCATTCGTTAAAACTACAATAACAAAAAAATGTGTTCCTACCTTTTCATAGAGATCCATCCGCTAGCAAGGATAAATAAGTTACTATTAGTTGCCTTCTGGTAAAACTTGGGGATTAATGGGATTGTGCTTTCTGTTGGCATGAGACATAAATTCCATTCAGTAAGGATTCAAATGCTAAATTGGAAAATCCCTTGCACCTACGTGTAAACTTGATTCCTGGCAAAACTGTCTTTAGCATCAATGCTAATATATGTAGAATACTTAAAAAAACAAAACAACCAAACTTCATAGGTTTCTATAGAGACTATTCCCCTGGTAGTATACTATTGGGAGATTTTTTTTTTTTTTTAATGGCTTGTGTTATATTGGAAAGAACACTAAGTTTCCAGGAAACCTGAAAAGTCGTCTCTGCTTTGCTGTTCTTTGTCCCATATTGCTTCTTAAGACACTGTTTTATCAATTATGAATTAGAAATAATAATTCCTGTTCTTCCAGCTCTTCATAGGGTTACATGAAACTATTTTGTAAGAGATATTAGATCTAGATTTAGAATACTGGCAATTTTTAATACTGGAGACTCAATTTAAAATTATTCCTAACTTTTAATAAAATTAAAATCTTCACAATTAAATTTGAGTTGTCATAAATTCCAGTATAGTCCCAATAACAAAGTCACATGAAATCTCAAACATTTACAAAGAAGAAAACAAGCAGGCTATGATAAGAGAGAAAATTTGAAAACCATATTCAAATATTGCAAGAGAAATTTAATTTAATGATTGTAGTTGGCAATCTGTTCGCATTTTGTTCAGGTTAGCTTCCCTATAATGCTGGACTGTGGCAATGTTGCCTTGTATTTTCTGTCCCACAGTTTTGTCATTTATTGACCTTTTGGAAAACTCTATGATCATTTAGATCCCTATGGTTGATCTGTCACTTCTACCTTTCCTTCCATTTCAAACTTCAGTTCCATACCCACCCTTCACGCTATACCAGGCACCAAAGAGTTTCAAAACCCTCCCTAATTTTGATAAGACTGGAAAAGGCATGTGTTGCCTGAAGAAGCTCAGTCAAAATAGGAACTACCAGGATCTTTAAACAGATTCTTTTTTCCAAAGCATGCATGTATCAGGGTGCCAGGTTGACTCAGTCGGTTAAGTGTCGGCCTTCGGCTCAGGTCATGATCCCAGAGTCCTGGGATTGACCCCCCGTGGGGCTCCCTACTCTGCTTCTCTGTCTGACCCCTCCACCCCCCACTCCTGCTTGTGCTCTCTCTTGTGCTCTCCCTCGCATGAGTGCTCTCTTTCTCAAATAAATAAATAAAATCTTGAAAAATGCATGTATCTCCTTTACTATCAAATAGTACATTTCAGTTAGCAATTGACATAGGATTCAAAACATATCCACCCCCCTCAAAGAAGGTTCCTATGACATTTTCAATTTGTAAATTAAAAGGTGAGAGGAAATTTAAATTTCTAGAACCACATAGCCTTGTTTTTAATCTCCCAAATAAGCTTTTTCATATTGGTAAATTTCTCTTTATAATAAATACATTGCCCGCAACTCAGAAGGAAAAGTACTTTAAAGGAAGAGACGTGCATTTTGCTCAGGGCACTTCAGTTGATCTAAACAAAGGCTGGGCTCCAAGCAAATGTAACTTTGGAGATCAGACGATTGCAGCTGCTGGTAAATAAGTAGGTTTTGGGAATTCATACTTGGGGAGGCCTGCTATGGCTGCTCAGGCCCCTTACATTATGTCAGTGGTTTATTGAGCAATCAAAACATTTAGAATTCTCATGGAAATTTGCCTGAAGCAGGCATGAACATACTGAGGTGTAAAGTAATGATTAGTTCATGAGTAGAGGTGTTGCTGTTTGTTTTGTTTTGTTTTGTTTTTTGGTCTGTTTTGGATTACCCTTAATGGGAGCAAAGAACACAAAGGATTTTCTGAACATGTATAGAGTTGTATTTCTCATGGAATATTTGAACTATCTCCTTACATCAAAATCGGGATTGGGCTAGGCAGTGTGATTGGAGCTCTGCGAAATGAACTGCTAAAAGTCCCTCGTTGTCAACTCAAGACAAACTTCACACTTAGATTTACTTTCATATGTGACTTCTTTACAGAACGGTGCTGCACTCTGCCCCACCACTCACAGATATACATTCATCGGAAAATTAATAATGAACCCAAATATCTCCTGTGCCCCCAACCCACTCCTATCCTACAGCCCTGAAACCACTACATTAAGAATGCTCTTGTAGATTTACCTTTAATGCCCTGAGCTCATTTGAAATAAGTCCTCTCTGATCAGAGTCCAAATTCAAATCAATATTGTGGGGCCTGGAAAAAGACGAGACAGGCCCACTCCTACCAAACCTAAATGAACTTGCTGTTTGGTGAAGAGGACAAGGGTAATGTTCATAGACCCTTCATCAGAACATGCAAGTACAGATGGGTGTAAGGTCTTCTAACCTGGGTAATAGGGGGACAGTTTTAATTACAAATGTCTTCTGAAAGGAAAAATTATTAAGTCTTGAAGTATCTTTGAAAATCTATGTCCTAGGAGAAATTTTCACAGAACAGCAGAGGTATATTTGCTTCATAGGGTGTCAGTGAAGTCTTGTGGAAAGGTCATGCTAGCCAGGCAAAGGAAAGCTAAGGCCTGACCAGGCCAGATGCAGAATCTCATAAAAAGAAGGTGATTCAGTGGCCATAGGTGATAAATATATTCATTTTGAATCTTTTGGTTTGCAAGTCATAGAAATCCATTCGAATTATTTCTGGCAAAGAGGGGACTTCATTGAAAAGCTGGCTTGCCTCGCCATAGAATGGCAAGAGGTTGCTCAACCTAAGAGGTGACCAAAACCAGGCACTTGACATCCTCCTGACTGTCTCTCTTCTGTTTGTAGATCAGCTTTTCTCAAAGGCTGGCAGTCTTCAAATCACATAAAGCTGCCACTAGAGAGGAATTTCTTCTCTTCCCAGGGAAGGCAGAGATTGGCCTACCCTTGGATAAATCAACTTTGACAAGGAAGGTAGGGTACTATCAATGTGAGCAGTTATTAAAAATTCAAGGTTAAGTGCAGAAAATAGTAGCTTTGAAAATAAAACGGGTGAGATTCCCAGAAAAAGGGACTAATTTTGTGCAGCAAAGAAAGCTGGATGTAGGTACTGCACCCGAGAATGAGAAGAGAAATGATCAGTTGTGCTCAAGCTGAGGATCCTTGGCGAGAGGCATTGAGGACAAGGAAGCAAGAGCAGAAATTAGAATGCTGGAAGAGGGCCGAGGGTAATATTTCCAATGGAGAAGAATCAGGCAGTATCCTGTTCAAGTGACTGTAACAAAAGCTTCAAAAATTACCAGGCCGGGAGGTCAAGAGCAGCAAAGATTGCTCTTTAGAAATGCAGTTAAGGCCAGTGAGTGATTCTGGCTTTGAAATTGAGTGACTCTGCACTCCCCTGAACCCGTTACTGGTCTTCAAAGGACCACAACCTCAGGGCTAGTGGGGCCCTCTGTCAGGTCCTAAAAGTACTCGAGACATTACTGCCTCCGCTCATCTGCTTGTGTAAACCATCCCTGGCTGAAGGGGGTTAGAATTTCCGCATCAAATGAAACCTAGGTCACAATTTGTTTTCAACAACTTTAACTGATCGACCAATGCATGAATCTTTTTCTTTGCTCTTATGAACTGGTGAAGCCTGAAGACAAACTAAAAGACAAAGCAAAACAAAATTTCCTGAGAATAATTTCACAAATTTCTTCTCTTCTAATATTGAACCTTATTAACCCTGATTAAAACAAAGCAAAACTAAATAAAGTTTCTGTTTTTTTGTTTAGAAAAGGTAGTGAATATATGAGGCTGATAAAAAATTTATCTCTAGGCAAGGGACTTGAGCAGACATTTCTCCAAAGATGATATACAAATTGCCAACAGGCATGTGAAAAGATGCTCAACATCACAACCATGAAGGAAATGCAAATCAAGACCATAATGAGGTATCACTTCACACCCATTAGGATGGCTCCTACTGAAAAAACAGAAGCCAAGTGTTATCCAGGATGCAGAGAGATTGGAACCTCTGTGTCAGTGGGAATGTAAAATGCACAGTTACAACAGAAAACAGTATGGTGGTTCCTGAAATAATTAAAAATAGGATTACCATATGATCCAGCAACTCCACTTCTAGATGTGTGTATGTGTGTGTATTCTGGATATATATCAAAGAATCAAAAGCAGAGTCTTGAAGAGGTATCTGCACACCCATGTTCATAGCAGGCACTAGTCACAATAGCCAATAGGTGGAAACAACCCAGGTGTCCATCAGCGGATGAATGGATAAACAAAATGTAGTATATTATTTCATTTAGAATGGAAGGAAATTCTTACATATGCTACAATATGGATTAACCTCATGGACATCATGCTAAGTAAAATAAGCCCGTCACAAAAAGATGATTACTGTGTGATTCCACTTATACAAGGTATCTAGAGGAGTCAGATTTATAAACAGAAAGCAGAATGGTGGTTGCAGGAAGCTTGATGGGGAGCGGAGACTAGGCAAACTGGGAGTTGTTCAATGGGTATAGAGCTTTGATTTTGCAAGACGAACAAGTTCTGGAGATTGGGTGCACAACGATGTGAACATACTTAACACTACTGAGCTGTGGTCTTAGAAATGGTTAAGATGGAAAATTTTATGTTATATGATTTTTACCATAATAAATATGCAAATTATGATCAGAATTTGTTGATGTGAAGATATTTGGAATGTTTCTACTATGAGTCGATTTGACACAAGCAGATTTTTTTATTTCTTGTAATTTAAACCCCTTTATATTGCATGATGTTTTCTTCTTAAAATTGCATTTGGGCAATTGCTGCTAACTTTGTAATTATTGCATTGAGCTTTAAAAAATTATAATAAGGGGCGCCTGGGTGGCTCAGTCGTTAAGCATCTGCCTTCGGCTCAGGTCATGATCCCAGTGTCCTGGGATTGAGCCCCGCATCCGGCTCCCTGCTCTGCGGGAAGCCTGCTTCTCCCTCTCCCCTCCCCCTGCTTGTGTTCCCTCTCTCACTCTGTCTCTCTCTGTCAAATAAATAAATAAAATCTAAAAAAAAAAAAAATTATAATAAGATTTTATAAACACTGCTGGTTTTAAAACTAAATTTTTCCTTCTAATTTGGCTTTTAAGAAATAAAGAATAATGTATTTTAAGCAGTGTTTAAATAAATCATAATTAATTATATTTTAGGTACATTGACTAAGCTGGGCCTTATAATTAGAGAGCTAATTATGTTGAAAATGCAATTTCACTATCCCCCTGGGCTCGTGTGGTTATTTCTATGCTCTAATTTTGACATGCAGTGTTTATTTGCCACTAGGCAACACCTGATAAAAATATTTAAGTAATGCAAGGACAGTTATATACCTATGAAGACATGCAAAAATAGTTTTATGTGAGAAAGATGATTATCTGCTTAACATTTTGAATATTTGCTTTGATTTACATGTCTCATTAATGATAAGTAGGCAACATAGCTCTCATCACAAGTCTAGACTGCTCAAAATACTGGTTTTTTGAAAAAGTGAGGTGATGGTCAAGTCTTCACATATAACCTCTGTACCAAGGCATGAAGAGATATCACCTAGGTGGCAATCGTTTTGTAGCTGAGACATTAGAATTCTTAGCTTAATGCAACATAGAATCAAGAGGTGTCAATAGCAAATTCTCACAGAAAGGTGGTATTTAAAACTGGACCTGACACAGAGTAAGTAGGTCTTCCAGGAGGAGTTTTGTGCCTCTGATTTTCATTCTGTGACAACAGAAGTCCTTTAACTTTTTTGAATTCCAGTTCCTTCAAGCATTAAGTAGAACTAACAAACACCTGCTCTTTATGCTCTTCTTAGGACGCTAAAACAACAACAAAGCAAACAAAACCCTCCCGTGTATCTCCTTAGCAGAACATAAGTTGTTTTAGGAATATTTAAAATTCCTTTTTATTAGGACAGAGGCAATGACCTGCTGTGCAGGGGAGCACTTCCAGTGGAATGGCAAGAATTGTGTCTTTTACAGCACGCTACCAAGATGCTGGTTGTTAAAGAATTACAAGCAAAAATGTCTTCATAACACATGTGTAAACTGAATTTTTGTACATTCGTTTCTGAAAATCAGAACCTCTCATTATTGTGTTTATACATTTTTAATAAAAGTGAGCTTATACCAAGTAAAGGAATGTGGAGAAATAGGATAAATAAAAATGTGAGGAAAGTATATATACTAAAGAGATTAGACACAAAATTAAGATGAGTCAATTCTTTTTGTATTAGACATAGAACCATAGAGGCAAGCAATAATTAAATTTCTGTGGTAAACCTTTCATATATTGAAGCACTGTTGTAACTTCTGGTGCCAAAATGTCCCCTAGCATCTCTCTCTGAAATTATTAATTCCAAACAGACTGATAATTTTGAATGTCATACTTTAGAAAAGCAGAAATATTAGATCAATAAAATAGCTTCTATATTTTCTAAATCCTTTGGAATTATAACAATTTGATCAAAAGATATAGATCCGAAATACATCTATATATTGGATTACAAAAGTCAATGAGCCACTCATTGTTTAGACTTCTGGTTAAAAAAGCTTACTGGTAATTTTATTAATTTATTCACATTCATTGATTATTTCTGCTCTCTCAACACTGAGAAGGCTAGGAATTACCTATAGATGCAGTTACCGTTAGAATATTTGCAAAGCTATGTTCATCTTTATTTATGTTTTCCTATTGAAAGTAATCCAGATCCAAACATGTTAGTGACAAAAACGTCACTTATGTGTATATTTATGAAGTTCTTACTGAAAACAAAATGTGGACAATACATTTCTTTTCTTTTGCCTCTCCTTTAAATCTTTTCTCATTCTCACTCAGTTCTATTTTCTCTATCTCTCAGGCATTTTGTTAGGTACATGGAAGAACAATGGAGTCAAAACTCTTTTCTGGTCACCCTGGGTCCATTCTGCTGTGAAGTTCTCATCAATGATAACAGTGATGAGAGACAAACAGTAGGATGTAGTCAAGGACACAAGAATCTAGTCATGGAGCAAAACCCTACAGATAAATACTTTTGTGTTTGTTCTTTTACCTCCTGGCCAGTGGCTTGTCACCAATTCCACATTCTCCATCCTCATCACTGTACTCCTCAGAACTGAGGGAGATCTGATGTCCCTTATGCTCAATTCGTGAAGCTTTATTTTTAAAAATGTCATCAAAGTAGATACATATTCAGATAAAATTTGGCTCTAATATTTTGTGAATTCGCAAAATGTAGAGTCTTCACATTGTGGCAGAACCAGAGTGATTTAAAGATTCGATGACTAATTCACCACAACTTATTGTAGCTGCCAAACGATATCTAGGTCATTTTTTAAGTCACCCTGTTGACTAGAAATATAAGAGGAAAGAGAGTTTTGAATAGTTTTGCTGTAGGGCAAAAAGATTTAGCCTTTGAGGGACAAGTGATATACATCATGCTTAGAAAACATATATCATTTCATTGACATCCATGAAATACATATTTAATTTAACATATATTCATTGAGCACCTAGTATATCCATAACACCATTACACATACTATACAACCATTTGCTAATTTGCAGTTTATACTTTATTTATTTATTTATTTTTAAAGATTTTATTTATTTATTTGAGACAGAGAGAATGAGAGAGACAGAGAGCACATGAGAGGGGGGAGGGTCAGAGGGAGAAGCAGACTCTCCGCTGAGGAGGGAGCCCGATGCGGGACTCGATCCCGGGACTCCAGGATCATGACCTGAGCCGAAGGCAGTCGTTTAACCAACTGAGCCACCCAGGCGCCCCAGCAGTTTATACTTTAGTGTGATATACACACATGGGGATATTAAGGTAACATGATTGCAATGTAACTGTGTACTGATCCTCCCAAGAAAGTATATCAGTACATTCTAAATGAGTGGAATGACAATGACCCATGAGGGAAACGAAAAGACCATCATGGGCTAGAGTGGTTTCTCTTTAGAAGTGCCAGAGCTTGGAAGGCATGTGGGCCATGGTGTCAACTCACCATCTCACCATGTTTTCTCTTGCTCTCTTTATTCCAGTTGAATGACCTTCTTTCTCCTCTTACCTGCGATTCTTTTTCCTCCCTGCTTCTCTGAGTTAGCTATTATTTCTCTTTCACACCGAGCTCAATCATCACTTCCTCAGGGAATGCTTTCCTTGCTTTCACTCACAATGAGAAACTAATAAGGCAAATGATGGTTGTCCTTTGTTTCTGATATCTATTACTGCATAACAAACCACCTCAAGGTTGAGTGGTCTAAAACAACCAAGTGTCATTATCTCTCATGGTTATATAGGTTTCCAGGGTAGGCATCTCTTGGAGTCTCTCATACCATCTGAAGTTTTGATGGATAGATATCCAAGATGGTTTCTTTGCCCACATGTCTGGAACTTCAGTCCTCCTTGGCCTCTTGGTCTCTCCTTATAATGTTTTATCTTTCAGGGCCTCTCCAGGTAGCTGAGACTAACACAGAGAAATAGTTTCATTTCTTGCAGCAACTGGCTTCTTAGAGGCAAGAAGCAGAAGCTGTCATGCCAGTTAAAGTCTGCCCCCAGAAGAGAAACAATGTCAATTCTGTGATATTCTATTAATCAGAGCAATCCCAGGATTTAAAGGGTGCAAAAATGCACTTTACCTCTCCCATGGATATGTAGAGAAATCACATTACAGGAGAGTGCATACAGCAGGAGTTCTTGTTACAGTCACCTCTGGAAAATATAATATGATACAAATATAAGTATAAATATATTAGCCACATAAATTTTAGAGTGAGGAGTAACATATACAAGCATGCTGCTTAGAAAGGGGAATGATGAAAGATGGCAGGAAGCTCAGGTGAAAATGTGAGGGTGAAGTGGGTTTTGCCATCTGGTTATTACAGAACAGGAAGTCAGAACAGAGAGTCAGGAATGAATTAAAGGAATAAAAGTGTCTTTGAGAAATACCTAAAAATAGGAAGAGGAAACTAGTGATAAAAAACAGGGTTCTTGAGCAATAGCTTTTGGTGGCACTCACAGAAATAGTGAGGGAAGCAGTGTGTCATCAAAAGCCAAGATGAGGGGTGCCTGGGTGGCTCAGTCCGTTGGGTGTCCGACCCTTCATTTTGGTTCAGGTCATGATCTCAGGGTTCTGAGATGGAGCTCTGTGTCAGTCTCCATGCTTGGCGGGGAGTCTGTTTGAGATTCTCCCTCTCGCTTTGCCCCTCCTCCTGCTCTCTCTCTCTCTCTCTCAAATAAATAAATAAATATTAAAAAAAAAAAAAAAGCCAAGGAGAGAATCTATTTCTCTAGCTCCTAATGTGGTTAAGACAGAAGTACAGTCCTGGGCTAGGAGATGGACTGTAGGGATAGCATAGCAAGTACAAATATGTTTCTCATAAAGAGGTTTATGGACTAAAAACATGCCAATCTAGGATTGAAAGGGAACAGTTAAGGGCTTTAATCATCTGTCTTGGTTTAAAATGTAATGTCATGGATATAGTCTGGATTTTTATAATAAGTCTTCATTTTAACCCCATAGCACAGATATTTAAGAAATAAATTTTTGAAATGTGGTCATCCCTCCACCCACCCAAAAAACTACCCACTCCCTCTTCTCCTGCGTTGTATCTGTAGCATTTCAAGGAGCTTGCAGAGTGTCAAGTGATTAAGGATGGCATCTGTTCCTGGTAGCTGCCCTCTCCCTGCGCTGGCATTTTCCGAAGCAGCCTTGTCCTGGCTGGTCTGTGTGTGTTTGCCCATGCAGACTGCTTCTGTGACACCTTCGAATCTAGTCCAGAGGCTGCACGGGTCATGCTGGGACTCAGTTAATGCTTGGGACTCTCTTGGGTGTGCAGAAATCACGCTGTTTTTCTTGTTTATGCTGAGACCACAGAAACTCAATGAGGCTTCATATAATTCTTACCCCTTCCTGATGACTAGAGAAAAAGGAAACCATCTACTCCTAGTGTAAGGTAATTGTATGAGGCTTACTGGAGATATCTGAATCCAGTCCTACTCTGAGGACGTTCCTTGTCTTCATCTCCACCAAATGAGACAAAGGTTCCTTCTACACTTGTTTCCCACAAAATATCTGGAGTCCTCTGTCCCTCAAGACAGAAGTCCCTCAAGACTTCCTTCAGCAGAGCATGGATATCTCTACCTCAGACCCCACTGTATCTACTCACTCTTACATCTTTTTCTCACTCATTTTTCCCCCCAAACTTTTTGGAGTTATTTTTCATCTTGGGGTTGGGAAAGAAGAGAGAGAAGAGGACAGAAGCAGTGAAATTTCACTTGAGTCATCTAGTACTTTTTTGCCTTGAATTCCCTTGTTGGCTAGATTTTACCCATAAAAATGTAGGCTTTTGATCCTCAGCAGTCTGTTCTTTGAGTCTATGAGTACATTTCTTCCAGCAGTGGATAAATGCAGTCACAGGGTAGCATAAAATATAGCAGATACATGTTGATTAATACTTCAAGATATTATTCCACTATAACACTAAATTACCCAACTTATGGGTTATTCAAATTTTGCTTTGATATAATAAATAAGGCAGGGAAAATATTAGTTTGAATTGTATGAAATTGCTACTAGTCGAGAATTTTAATCAGAAAGGCAGAAAAACATTGCAACACAGAAGCGTGGGGTCTAGTGTATTTTTTCCTCAGGGCCTGGCCCATGTATCATCTGCTTCAGAATTAAATGGAGTAGATGTAGTGGGAGGTAATAAAATTATTAAAGTGGTGTTAACTGTACCCTACTTCCAGCTTTCTAACCAGAAACTCTAGAGGTGAGGTCTGTGATTTTGCATTTATAACCAGCATGCCACATGACTGGTTATTTGGTACATGTACGAACCCCTCTTTGGGAGTTTTTATTTTTTGTATGGTGTTAGTGAATAATCAACCTGAGTTAGTAGCAGATAATAGATCTTTTTCAGAGGAAGCCATTTTCTGTTTCCTTGGCTTCAGCCATCGTGAACTTATGTCACTTTGTCACATATGCTAACTAAACATTTAATCTATATTTTTATGTCATTGTTTAATGAGCAATTCATTTCACTTGCAGAGAAGAGAAAACTATTCTCACTTAGTTAGGCATATTTTACACCAAAGAAATACACAGCAGAGTCAAGGACAAAGAAGCGCAAAACTATTTCCTTAACCATTGTTAGTTTAAATAAATGGGGATTGTGTCTACAGTTAGCAAAGAAAAAGAATTGGAAAATGTAAGTTGCGTTTACGTAAAATAAAACCAGGATTGAAATTTTTCCCCCTAAAGCTGAAATTACTTATATGACATAAAGTGAAAGATGTAACAATTGATAAAAGGATTTGAGTTCACATGAAATATGCCATCTGATAAATTAGACTTTTAAGAAATGGATTGTTAACCCAACTTTTTATATTAAGATTTTTAAACATAGAAAAATAGCTAATGGAAAATTTCAAACACTTAACTACTAGTTATAAGATGTAAGTTAGGGGTTATATTTACTTGAATTTAATTATGGGGAGAGGGAAAACCAACACATTACCTGGAACAGCAAACCAAGGTGCTACGTAAGTTGGTTACAAATCAGCAAACAAGAAAATGCTGAGGAAATTGTAACTTGCAATTAAAATGATGTTGGCAACAGAAAATTGTCATTTTTCATGGGTTGGTTATTTAACCACTACCTTGAATGCAGTATGTAGCTTCAAAAGAAAGAAGTTAACCAAGTTTATGTGTGTCTCTAAGAATTTTAGTTCAAGTGCAGTCAATCCTGATTAACTTTAACCCAACTAAGTGGAACCCTTAATTAGCGATATTTTTTTCCCTCAAAAAGCTGAAAAAAAGAGGTAACACACACACACACACAAATAAACTTATTTCAAAGTTTTACTTTAAAAATTTCCACCCAAAACTTCCAGAGCATATTTTGTAGTCAATGTCTATTTAGAAAATTTTCCCAATCCACTATTTTCTTTATTATATAAAGATGCTATACACATACCCTAAATATTAATATAGATTCTCAAAAAAAGACTCTGTTTTATTTAATATACTTCCTAAGGCAAAAAAGTAATCTTCATTACAAAACAAAAAAAGATAATTTCAGGAATTCTCTTATTTGTAATTAATGAGAACACTAAATTAATCTAGAATAATCCTTTTATTGAGCTTTTTGACTAAGTAAACTTAAACTTTAATAGCTGGGACAATTTATTGGTAACTGTCAGGTAGGCATCAAAGAGAACAATGAAAGATGATCCAGACAGTGGACACTTAAATTGTTTGTCAGCAACCTCACCCTGGGCATGCACGGGAGTGAGGTTTAGAGAGAAGGGGGCAAAAAATTATAGAGATAGGAAAAGGAAAACCCTTGGAGGATTTTTATTATTATTATTATTTTTTTTTAAAGATTTACTTATTTATTTGAGAGAGAGAGAGAGAGCGCATGAGCAGTGATGGGGGGTGTAGAGGGAGAGAGAATCTCAAGCAGACTTCTGACTGAGCACGAAACCTAATACGGAGCTCGGTCTCACAACCCTGAGATCAGGACCTGAGCCAAAACCAATACTTGGACACTCAACCAACCGAGCCACCTGGGCACCCCTTGGAGGAGTTATATTATTTAAAAAAAGAAGAAGAAAGCAGAGAAAAAAAGCAACCCGCTTTTTTTTTATTATTTTAAAAGATTTTATTTATTTATTTGACAGAGAAAGAGAGAAAGAGTTCACAAGCAGGGGGAGAGACAGAAGAAGAGGGAGAAGCAGACTTCCCGCTGAGTGGGGAGCCCCATGTGGGGTTCGATCCCAGGACCCTGGGATCATGACCTGAGCCGAAGGCAGCCGCTTAACCGACTGAGCCACCCAGGCGCCCCAAAAGCAACCCTCTTGATGGTGATCTTCCCTTAGTTACCACATCACTTAAGTAAAATATTTGTAAATTGATGGGAATAATGCCCAAAAGAGGAAAAACGGATGATTCAGGAAAGAGCAGGGAGAGGAAAAGGCGCCATGTCTGTGAGTAAGCGTAACGTAAAGACTTTTGTTTTAGATAGAATGATTTAACGTTAGAAAATGTAACTTCCTCAAAACAAAGACATATATTTAAGGAACTATTACTTGGAATCCTGATAATATATGTTTGTGTATGTGTTCGTAAAACTGGATAAAACAATCTTAAAATTTACCTGGAGAACAAATACCAAAGATTAGCCGAGAACATTTTGAGAAACAATAACATAGAAAAACATGTTTTCCTAGACTTAGAACATCCAAGAAAGCAAATATAAATGGACCAATATGGTATCTACATGGTAGTAGACAAATGGCTTAGTAAAATATAATAAAAAATCCAGTGTTAGGTCCAAAGATGCATGAGAATTTCATGTGGCAGTTAAATTCACTGGGAAGGAATTTGTTATTCTATAATAAGTGCTTGCAAAAGTAAATTTCCATCTGAATGAAAAGAATATTAGCCTTTACCTTACAATAAAGAGAAATGAACTTCAGAGGAATTAAAGTGGTAAGGGTAAAATTAACATTTTGTGAGGACATCTAGGAAATCATAAGTACAACCTAGAGATGAGGTTGAATTTAAGCAAGACTAAAAATCCACAGGCTATAAAATAAAAAATAGACAGATCTGATTACATAAAAAGAGCTTAGGATATAGTCAAGAAATGATATGATGGACCATGTATGCCAAGAGGAAGAAGGAAGGGTGGGTGTGGAGGGAGAGAGTAGAGGGATGAAAAAGCTGGAGGACTCAGTTCTCATGCAAGGCTCATGCTGGTCACGGATAAGCAAGTAAAAGTACAGAAAGGTGTAGTCTGAGTGATTAGTTTGAGCCAGGGATTTGGGGAGTGGAGTAATTAGAGACAATGATAAGATCTAGGTGGGATCAGATCATGTACCTCAAGAAGCTGGGAAGAGTGAAGAATGATGAATGAGAACACTTCAAAACTACCTTACATCAATCTGTTCTTAAGATACATAGAAAATGCTTACTTGGGCTTGCACAAGCCTTCCCCGCCATCCGCAAATCCAGAGCTGATTAAGGGATGGACCAGCCTGGCAGCTCCCCAGACCTCAATCTATAAAAGTTGCTAAATCATTGTTGGAATACTAATCGTTGCTGGAAATGTAAGAGTGTTAGGATTTCCTCTTCACCGTAGTTGTTCTCAGGGAGATTGACAGGGGAAAGAGGTCCTTCCAGCCTTCTTTCCTCCCAACAGTTATCATCCAGTACCAAGAGTCAATAAGCTATTTCCAGAAAGAGTTGAGTCCGTTTAACTGCAGGCCTTCATTTTGCTGACTGGAGTGTCTAAATTTGGAGCCAAGATTTCTCAGAAAAATAGAGGAAGAGTTGATTGTTCCTACAGAACTTCTACTACTTTAAATGTGGAAAATTATGAGTGTGTAGGATCAGTGAATAATTCCATGCCCACCCCCGTCTGCCCAGACCCCTGCCAACCACGTTCCTGGATTTCATCTTCTCTAAGTCATTCTCTACGAAGAATATTTGCACTGAGTTCCTAGTGAAGACAAGAGAAAGCCTAATAATACCATGAGACACAGTTTATCAAGGCTCTAGAGAAGGTGAGAAATCTGGAAATACTTTGGGAGTTATTTCTGCCATCTCTTTAGGGCGGACAAAGGATGTAAATTTACCAAGTACAGATCTTCTTGGACTTACGTCCCAATAAACCCACAATAATAAGTTGAAAATATCATAAGTTAAAAATGTGTTTAACATATCTAACCCATGGAACATCATAGCTTAGCCTAGCCTATCTTGAACATGCTGAGAACACTTAGATTAGTCCACAGTTGGGCAAAATCATCTAACACAATGCCTGTTTTATAATAAAGTGTTGACTATCTCATGTAATTTATAAAATACTGTATCAAAACTGAAAAACGGAATGGTCATATGGACACAAATGGTTGTGAGTGTAGAGGTTGTTTACCCTCATGATCACCACGGCTGCCCAGCATCATGACAGAGTATCCCACCACATACCATTAGCTCAAGAAAATATCAAACTTCTAAATTTGAAGTATGGATTCTACTGAGTCCGTATCACTTTTGCACTATCATAAAGTTCAAAAGTCGTAAGTTAAACCATTGTAAACCGGGGACTGTCTGTAATGCTTTATCAACAATCTTCAGAGGCAGCCAACTGAATCAGTGCAGGCTGGCAGCAATAGAAACAGGCGTGGGGTTCTGGCAGCAATGGACAGACTGAGGTAGGAGAGAAGCTTCTTTGGTTTTAATCCTCTGTATTCATTTCCTAAGGTGGGAGAGATAGCATCACCTATTAGACTAATGTGAAACACTGTCCTAATTTATTTCCAAGTTTGGGTCTTTCTGACTTAGATTTTTTTTGCTTTTTCTATGTTTGACATTTTTATCTTCTGGATTTTTTTTTTTTTAATATCAGCCCATCTGTATACGGTTCTTCTCTAATCATCTTATCACATCCTTGTTTAAGCAACAAAATCTACAGCATTATGTTTAGTTGTGTCATGAAAATATATCTATGTTTTCTTTTGAAGCATCTGTGATTATTATGGAGAGATCTGGACGTGGAGTACAAAGACCAGATCTGAAGCTCAATTCCTATGCTTAACATCTGTATGGATGTGGGACATTTTCCTGATTTGTTTTAGACCCCATTTATCACTTAATGAAGGAGTGAACCATTTGAAAATGCCCATGATATAGAAATGCTCCCTAAGCTATTTTTTAAAATTTTCCACTTTAGACAATGAACTTAGAGAAAACTTACTTGCTTTACCCATTTTATGTGATATTAACCACATTGTGTGCAGTAATGACTAGGAGTCTCTAATCCACTAATAGAGTTTGAGAAGACATGACCACATGGGGACAGTTCTCATCAGATATTTTAGGGAGAAGGCAAAATACTTCTTTTGGTGTCTATGTGAGGTATATGATTTTGTTACTCTTATAGGACATATCCAGTTTCCTGGGAAATAAAGTAGTGGCCCTTATTTTTCCAATATGCTTTTTTAATTCATATAACCATGTCAAATGGCATAGTCCTTCAACATCCTCTTGATAGTGGAGAGTAATTCTATATTGAGGTGAACACAATCTCAGGTATAGAAAGGAATGGGGGAATTAGTGAAATCTTGTGTACCTATATTTATTCATTTTCCCTGAATAAAATTATTAAATAGACAAAGTGTGTGTGTGTGTGTGCACACGCACGTGTTTTGGGATGTCGATAAAGGAAAGAGAAGAGAAAAAGAAATCATAAGAGTTATTCCTTCTCTTAAGAGATTATGCCTAAGAAAAGCACAGAGAAACAAGAACCATTCAGTGTGATGTATCCAAAATGACAAAATAACATCATCCAGACTGCCCATTTGTGGTGCAGCAGTGAACATTTTATGAGTGATCTAGTTCTTGTGGAATAAGTCAGCACACTCTCCTAGAGAAAACAGATATTGAATGAAGCTTTAAAAAGGGGGATGATGTGGGTTGAGAGAGACAGAGAGAAAAGGCTTTCCACATAGGAGCCTTGGAAGACGACTGAGTGTGTGATAACTGGAGCAGATCTGTTTGCAGGAAAAGGGAAGTGATGGGGGTGTGGGGGTGGGGAGTGATGTGATTGGAGAGTTAGAGAAGCTACAGTCCGTGGAGGACCTTTCAAGGTTTTTCTTGACCAAGGGGAGGCAATAAACCTGTGCTTTGTGAAGCTCCTGCCGAGCTCTTCTCAGAGATCACCATCTGGGCACAGCCTTAGGGTAACTATACTGAGTGACGCTCCCCACTTGCCCAATGCAAGTGCTAACAAAGGCTGTTTTGCGTGTCAGACCACACAAGGTAGCATAAGTAGTGTCAGTATTTTTTTTTTCAAAAGGGAGAAACAATTCTGAGAAGCCTGTCACAATCTCCTAATCCAATGGAGTCCCTAAGATATTTTTATTTATTTATTATTTTTTAATTTAAATTTTTTATTATGTTATGTTCATCACCATACATTACATCATTAGTTTTTGATGTAGTGTTCCATGGTTCATTGTTTGCATATAACACCCAGTGTTCCATGCAGAACGTGCCCTCTTTAATATCCATCACCAGGCTAACCCATCCTCCCACTCCCTTCCCCTCTAGAACCCTCAGTTTGTTTCTCAGAGTCCATAGTCTCTCATGGTTCATCTCCCCCTCCGATTTCCCCCCTTTCATTCTTCCCCTTCTGCTATCTTCTTCTTCTTCTTCTTTCTTCTTCTTCTTCTTTTTTTTTTAACATATAATGTATTATTTGCTTCAGAGGTACAGATCTGTGATTCAACAGTCTTGCACAATTCACAGAGCTCACCATAGCACATACCCTCCCCACTGTCTATCACCCAGCCACCCCATCCCTCCCACCCCCCACCACTCTAGCCATCCTCATTTTGTTTCCTGAGATTAAGAATTCCTCATATCGGGTGCCTGGGTGGCTCAGTCATTAAGCGTCTGCCTTCGGCTCAGGTCATGATCCTAGGGTCCTGGGATCGAGTCCCACATCGGGCTCCCTGCTCTGCGGGAAGCCTGCTTCTCCCTCTCCCACTCCCCCTGCTTGTGTTCCTGCTCTCGCTATGTCTCTCTCTGTCAAATAAATAAATAAAATCTTAAAAAAAAAAAAAGAATTCCTCATTATCAGTGAGGTCATATGATACATGTCTTTCTCTGATTGACTTATTTCATTCAGCATAATACCCTCCAGTTCCATCGACATTGTTGCAAATGGCAAGATTTCATTCTTTTTGATGGCTGCATAATATTCCTTTGTATATATATACCACATCTTCTTTGTCACATGAAAAAGTGCTCAACATCGCTTGGCATCAGGGAAATCCAAATCAAAACCTCAATGAAATATCACCTCACACCAGTCAGAATGGCTAAAATTAACAAGTCAGGAAATGACAGATGTTGGCAGGGATATGGAAAAAGGGGAACCCTCCTACACTGTTGGTAGGAATGCAAGCTGGTGCAGCCACTCTGGAAAACAATATGGAGTTTCTTCAAAAAGTCAAAAATAGAGCTACCATATCATCCAGCAATTGCACTACTGGGTATTTACCCCAAAGATACAAATGTAGGGATCTGAAGGGGTACGTGCACCTCTATGTTTATAGCAGCAATGTCCACAATAGCCAAACTATGGAAAGTCCTTAAGATATTTTTAAAGAAGAGAGTGCAACTTTGTGTCTTTGTCTATCTTTTACATATAAAGAATATTTTCTTTCCTTGGCAATTAAGTTTGCTATTAGAAAAACATATCCATAACCTCTATGTCATGGGAAAATTTGGAATAATCTGTACTGACGCTTATGAAAAAGTTTCCTTCCTCTCAGACCACCTGCCTTCCCTCAGCATTTCTCTTCAGGCGAGGAGCTGTCTCTGGCATCTATTGTTCTAGAGCCAAAGCATATGGTATGTGCCAAGCTGTCTGCCAATACTACTAACCTCCTCTTGTTCTGTTCCTTTTTTCCTCTTTTCTTTTGTTTTATTTCCTAGGCAATTTATTCTTTATTTTCATTTTAGCCCCTCCCTTTTGGCCTCTTCTTCTCCCCCTCTCCCTTTTCCCATCCTTTCCTTTCCTCTTTCCTTCCTTTTACATTTTGAATTATCGTGTTTTCCATGTGTGCACCATTCCAAGCATGGCTCTGGTGGGAAAGAGAAGACTGACTCTGGGTTTGTAAAGTGTTGGTCCACTTGGATGAAACCTTTTTTGGATACCAGATTTAATGTATAGTTCTACTTTATTGACCATCTTCTATATTAGTCAGGATCTTCAGAGAAAAGGAACCAATAAGAATTATGTGTATCTCATCAATCTATCTATCTATCTATCTATCATCTATCTATCTATCATCTATCTGTCTATCTATCTATCTATCTATCTATCTATCTATCTATCTATCTATCTATTTATCTATCTATAGATTTACTATGAGCAATTGGCTCATGTATTTATGGAGGTAGGGAAGTCCCATAGTCTGATGTCTGTCAGCTGAAGATCCAGGGAAATGGTGGGTATAGTTCCAGTCCAGGTATGAAGGCCTGAGAACAGGGGAGCTGATGGTATAAGTCTCAGTCCCAGGGTAGAAGAAGACCAAGAATGATGACCCAGCTCAAACAGGAAGGCAGAGAGACAAATTCCCTCTCTTCTGATTTTCATTCTACTTAGGCCCTCAATAAATTAGATGAGTCCCATCCACATTAGGGAGGGCAATCTGCTTTATATAGTCTACCAACTCAAATGTTAATCTCATCTGGACATACCTTCCAAGGCACACCAGAAATAGTTAAATATAGCTTAGTCAAATATCCGGACACCCTGTGGCCCAATCAGGTCAACCCATAAAATTAATCATCACACCTTCATAGTTCTGGACCAGTCCCACCTGAATCCTGTATCCTGACTTGGCTCTTGAAATTTTAGCTCAACATATTATAGATCACCAATTTTCTTAAGTCCAGAATTCAATGGACACTGAAAGTACTGTCTGAGCCATGCACAATTCATGGGACCATCATTTCTTGTTTTCTAGATATAATCCAAATATTCATGAATTCTAAAGATTTACTGATTTTGAGCAACCAGTTTATAGTCAATTGACTCATATTAAACATGTGATTATGTAAACACTCAGATTTCTTTTGCCATTGTAAGTCACTATGATGTATTACACGTAACTTTTACTTTTTTTAAGATTTTATTTTTAATTAATCTCTACACTCAACATGGGGTTGGAACTTATAACCCCAAGATCAGGTGTTACATGCTCCACCGACTGAACCAGCCAGGTGCCCTGCACATAACTTTTTAAAAACAATAATTCATGTAACTATGGAGCCAGGGAATACTAGAGAATATTTAATTGACCTTATTTAACATCATCATCCCATTTTTTAGAACTGAAAATCTAAGTGTACTAAAATCA
>NW_023270454.1:57623609-57623782 GCF_011800145.1 Mirounga leonina
GAAAATCTAAGTGTACTAAAATCATACTTTGTTATTAATGGAGCCAGGGTTGAACTCAGGTTTCCTAACTTAATATGCTTTATAGACTATGGAACAATTGAATCTTCTTTCTTTCTTTCTTCTTTCTTTCTTTCTTTCTTTCTTTCTTTCTTTCTTTCTTTCTTTCTTTCTTT
>NW_023270454.1:57623792-57665880 GCF_011800145.1 Mirounga leonina
AGAGACAGAGAGAGCATGTGCACACAAGTGGGGGGAGGGGCAGAGGAAGAGGGAGAAGCAGATTCTCCACTGAGTAGGAAGCTGGACTCAATCCCAGGACCCTGAGATTATGACCTGAGCCGAAGTCAGATGCTTAACCAGCTGAGTCACCCAGGCAACCCTTTTGCTTCTACTTTCTTTCTCAGTCTCTGCTTTCAGGGAGAGCTATTACCTTCCATAAGAAGCATCTTGGAGTAGTGTTTACAAGGATGTTCTGTGGGGTCTAATCAAATAGGATTCTGACCTCAACTTTGCCACTTACTGGTTGTATGAGGTTGGGTAGTCCAGTTAACCTAGATGAGATTCAGTTTCCCCACATGTAATGCAACATAATAAGTCTAATAAGAGATCAACTGAAGTAAAGTATAGCACCCAGCATAGAGGGAGCAATAAAAACATTAGCTGTTATTACATGCATCATCTCCAAGTTTAGTGAAAATTTCAACTACAAACTCATCTAGATTTTGTTGAATAAGATAAAGCAAAGGGCCTATCATTTTAGTTTTCAGTAGAACATTCCTTCCTTCATAGCATAGAAGGATTAATCGACACTTTTTGGATACTTTTTATTTTTTTATTTTTTATTTTTATTTTTTGTAGTTTTATGGCTTTATTAACACAAGTATGACTTGCACAAAAGCTGTCTATTCATTTTCTTCACTGCGCAGCCTGGCATTGGGATTGGTGACTCTGATGGCCAACTGGGCTGCTCTTTCCACGATGGCTTTGCGGTTTTTCATAATGATACCATTAGCTACTTTATAAATTCATATTTTAGCTTATTTTTATTTAAAGTACATTTAGTAGTTGGCACTAAGACATAATTATCTGAACATTAATAGGATTTAGTTCCAGGAGCATCTGGATGGCTCAGTCAGTTAAGCATCTGCCTTCAGCTCAGCTCATGACCCCAGGGTCTTGAGATCCAGGTGGTGTCCTGTCATCTGTGTACCTGCTCAGCAGGGAGTCTGCTTCTCCCTCTGCCCCTCCCCTGCCTCCCTCCATGCCCGCTTGTGCTCTTTCTGTCTCTCAAATAAATAAAATTTTAAAAAAAGAATCTAGTCCTGTATATGACACAACAAAAAATCCAGAATTCATTACTATTCTTAAAAAGTTAAATTGTATTCTAAAGCATAAACTATAGAAAAAAATATGGATAATAATTTCAACAGATATTTATTCCATTTATTCCATATTTCCATTCCATATTTATTCATTTTCCATTTTATTTACATTTAGTCCATTTTTTTCATTTTTATTTCAGTAAGTATTTTAGGATTTTCTATTTAAATTTTTGTATATACACAAAACATATAGTAAAAACCATTATACACCTACAACTAGAAAATTTCCATAACTGTGTTCTTTGTCAATAGTCACATATGGAGGAAGTACTTACAATTACAATTTTTCTAGTCCTTATGTATAAAACAGTATAGTATACTTTGATTTTTTTAAAAATATTTTTTTGAGGGGCGCCTGGGTGGCTCAGTTGGTTAAGCGACTGCCTTCGGCTCAGGTCATGATCCTGGAGTCCCTGGATCGAGTCCCGCATCGGGCTCCCTGCTCAGCAGGGAGCCTGCTTCTGCCTCTGCCCCTCCCCCCTCTCATGTGCTCTCTCTCTCTCTCTCACTCTCTCAGATAAATGAATAAATAGGGCGCCTGGGTGGCTCAGTCGGTTAAGCGACTGCCTTCGGCTCAGGTCATGATCCTGGAGTCCCGGGATCGAGTCCCGCATCGGGCTCCCTACTCGGCAGGGAGCCTGCTTCTCTCTCTGACCCTCCCCCCTCTCATGTGCTCTCTCTCTCTCATTCTCTCTGTCAAATAAATAAATAAAATCTTTAAAAATATATATATATTTTTTTGAGGTATGACTGACATACAAAAAGCTATACATATTTAATGGATACAACTTGATGAGTCTGGAGATTTCTATTTCTCAGCTGTCTTTTGAAGCACTCAGCTAATGCTCCCAAGACAAATGGTGAAGCAAGCCTAGGATGTTTTACATCTCTTCATTGAAGATGTTGGTAAGTAGGATCAGACCATGTCCTTTCAAGAACTTTGAAAGAACTCTAGGTTGTACATTATTTTTTTAATTTAATTTTTCAGTTTTTAAGCACCAGCGCATATCAGACACTCTTCTAGATACAACAGTGAACCAAACAAAGTCCCACCCCTTGTGGAGCTTACATTCTCATGGAAGGACAGCCATAAACAAATCAACCCATAAAGCAGTATGTAGCACGCCATCGGATGATATCTGCTCTAGAGAAAAGTGAAGAAAGCTGAGGGGAGTACTGTGTCTTGGGTAGGGGCTGATATTTTTACTTAGGATGGTTAAGGAAAGACATCTCATGTAAGGTGTCAGGTGAGTAGACAAATGAAAGAAGTAATGGTTGGAGACACACGAATAAGTGGAAGAAAGACACTAGTCAGAAGGGAGGACATGCCCAAAGCACTGAGGTCGAAATATGCTTGGTTTTTGACAGACAACAAGAAGCCTGTCTTGGTTGTGGCACAAAGATTCAGAGGAAAAGCAGGAGGGGACAGAGTCAAAGAGTTCATGTGACGGGATGGACGGAAGGGGTAGCGGCAGGGCATGGGGCCCAAGAGAGGGCTTGACCATTTATTCTTATTCAGATGCTTTTGGGCCAAGAAGGGATCTGATTTATATTGTAGAAGGATAACTCTCATTACTGTGTTAAACAATAGACCGAGGCACTGAGATCATTTAGGGGCTTCATTAACAATGTGGGTGAGAGAAGACGGTGGCTCTTGGTAGAGACTTTTGAGAAGTGGCTGGATTCTGATGTATGGATTCTGGATGTGATGTGGAGCAATGGACCCACTTATAACAGATTCTATCAGAGAAAGAGCAAAGTTCCTAGGTGTCAGGCAATCATATGAACATTTCTGCTGGGAAACTTCTACAATTATTTATTTACTGAATGTTAATTCAACATTATGCAATTTGATAAAATATATAATAAAGTGTAAAATCACTGGTTATTTAAGCAGACATGTAACTAGCAATAAACAGAACACGAGGACGATGTGGTGCAAACACATGGTCACCCGTTTATACAAACTATTGTTCCTTGGGGATACACGTTCACATTCCAGAGAGTCAGTGACATGAAGGTTACTAAGATAAACTCAATACAACTTCTGTATGAAAAAAATCACTTCCATTCCAACAACTGGGCCTGTTTTAGAAGGGATAAACATGTAGACAAAGTCACGTAATGAACATGTACTTCTGAATAATAAATGGCTATTGCAATGGGGGCAGGATAGTTTGCCACGGATGTGCCACAGACCTAGAGTTAACAAAAAGCTTATGTGGTTGATACTGCTGGTTGTCACCTAACATTTGTTCTCCCCATCCTAGGTTTTAGGACCGATTTTCAGCTGAGCACGTGACTCTCTAGAATTAATAATATACTTTCCACGCTCACCTACAATTAAACATCAACAGGTGACTTCATTTTTTTTTCTTTTTATGTGGAACATAACCAGAATTTGTGGGCAACTTCTCTTAAATGAAAGAGGCATGTCTTTCTTTGTCTCTTTTTCTTTTCTGCTGGCTGAAACTAAATGTGATTGCTGGGGCTTGAGCAGCTATTATGGACCATAAAAAAGAAGTTATTTGAAAACAAGAAGTGACAAGATGTAAAGTGCTTTCTGTCCTGGTAATGGCGGGCCAGGAAGGCTTGCATTCCAAAACAAATATCTATCTTGTTTAAGCTGCTGCTACTGTGAGCTTTCTTTTTCTTTTTCTCTTTCTCTCTTTTTTTTTAAGATTTTATTTATTTATTTGACAGAGAGAGACAGCGAGAGAAGGAACATAAGCAGGGGGAGTAGGAGAGGGAGAAGCAGGCTCCCCACTGAGCAGGGAGCTAGATGCAGGGCCTGATCCCAGGACCCTATCCCAGGACCTGATCCCAGGACCCGATCCGAGGACCCTGGGATCATGACCAGAGCCAAAGGCAGATGCTTAACTACTGAGCCACCCAGGCGCCCCCTATTGTGAGCTTTCTGTCTCTTCAAGCTGACTCTGCTCTTACCTGATCCAGGTAGAAATAAATAGACCATCTTGACAGAGAACTAAAATTTTGATTAATCTTCAGACTGTTCTTTTAATATTTTACATTGACCTTGACTTATTCAGTGAAATATTAAAATATTCAAATTTTTGTCAATATATTATATAAAATAAAAATTTCACCTCAATGTAGATCAATTATAGAATCTTTAGTGTAAGTTAAAAAAGAATCATAATATAAAGTATAGTAATGAAACTGGATGCTGATTCATCATTCATGAGCACAGAAAATTTTCTAAGTGGTCATGGTTGGCTGTTTTCAATATAACTTCCTAGTGACTAAAGGGTTCTGGGCTCTACATGGTGAATTCCAGTTTAGTAATTATTATGTTCTTAAGTGAATGTGTATCCAAAGAGTAAATATGCTTTCTTATATCTATAACTGGCACACTGGTAGAGTCAATGATGTTTATTTTTGCTGTTTCTAAGGAAATTCCATCTAATTCTCTCTTTTTAATTATCTCTGAACTTTTGAGTCCAAAGATTAAAGGTCATTAAAAATCCTAGATTTTATTGAGCTCACTCAAAATAGTTTCCTTAAGATATAAGATGTAGGGCGCCTGGGTGGCTCAGTTGGTTAAGCGACTGCCTTCGGCTCAGGTCATGATCCTGGAGTCCCTGGATCGAGTCCCGCATCGGGCTCCCTGCTCAGCGGGGAGTCTGCTTCTCCCTCTGACCCTCCCCCCTCTCATGTGCTCTCTCTCTCTCATTCTCTCTCTCAAATAAATAAATAAAATCTTAAAAAAAAGATATAAAGATGTAAACTTAACAATATTTTAAGTGAAAATATTGCAATATTTGAAAAGAATTTAATTAAATTTGGGGGAAAAAAGGAAAACATCTTTTTCTAGCCACACTTGGACTATTTCTAAATAAACCTGGAAGGATTAACTATTGAATAATGTAAATCCTAGAGTTTCCATCTGTATTTCTAGATGAAGGGGTTGACATATTTTAATAACCAACAAGCTTTGCATGCTTATTCTTAGTAACTCTTTGAAGTTATTCTCACAATGCCATTTACAACCCCATAATTAAAAATCTAGATGAAGAGAAAAACTTCACTATAAATATACGCATTTCTTTCTCTATGCCTTGAGTAGCAATTTTTCCATTAAGTGATGTAAAAGATTTGAGCCATTGGGCATAAAAGCCACATTACTATTAAATTACTATACATATGATAACTGATAACTGTAATTATAAAGTAAATGCCAGGTAATAAGAATGTAAAAATAGGCCACTTTCTACTTTTAAATGAGAATTTGAGTTATGCTATAATCTTTTTTGTATCGACTATCTAAAACTGTATTAGCCTCATATTCTAAGAAAACTTATTACTCTGTCTGGTGAGCATCCTACAATCATAAACTTAAACAAGGCACCAAATTACAGCTTATAGTATAGTAATAAAACATCACAATAACTTTATGTTTATAACAAAATTATCAACAATTTTGCAACAAAGTTCACAGCATTAAATAGGAAATTATTTCCATTTGAAGGATTTGATTTATATTATGCCACAGAATCATATGAGTTATTACAGTAAAGTTGAAATTACTAAAGAATATAGGTGGACAGTAAATGTAGCTGTACCAACATAAGAAGGAGGCTTGAGAACTCTTTTGAGGAAAATTAGAATATAAAAATTCATCGATATATGTGCATGTGTATGTATAGCTGCATGTATAAAACAAACCTACTACAATATATAAATTAAACCCTCTATTTAAAATTAGGATTCCATAGCAGTATATAGATGAAAAAATTTTGGAGGGAGGAGGAGAAAAGTACCCTTTCTCTCTAGGTCCATAAAATTTAAAGGGAAATTGGCAATGTAATGTTAAGACATTATTACTCATGATCAATTGGAAATCTGATGGCAGGAAGCACACATTAGTGCTTCTCTGACTTTTTATGATTATAAATGTCCCTATAAGAGTTTTTAGTCTTAATGGCTTAGATCACATGGTGGCTGAGAACACAGACTTGTCACAAAGATCTGGACAAATTTCTCCCTTTGATATTTACTAATTATATGATCTTGGGGATGTAACTTAACCTTGTGAAACTTCCGTTCTCATGTATAACGTTGGTGCAACCACATTCTCTACTTCAGAAGGTTGTATTTAGCATTCATTGAGATAATTAATCTGTTAATCATGGTGGATGGCACTTAAGGTTAATAAATTTTAGCCATTATTATTACTGTCCCTAGAGAAGATCTGCAAGAAGTTTTTGCTTCTATGGGGCACCTGGGTGGCTCACTGGTTAAGCATCTGACTCTTGGTTTCAGTCCAGGTCATGATCTCTGTGTCGTGAGATCAAGCCCTGAGCTGGGCTCTGTACCAGTGCAGAGCCTGCTTGAGATCTTTCTCTCCCTCTCCCTCTGCCCCTCCCACTTGTGTGCTCTCTCTCTCTCAAATAAATAAGTAAATCTTAAAAAAAAGAATATTTTGCTTCTAGTATGCAACTAATTTAGCTTAACATTCACGAGCAATTTGAAAATAGCTTTTGTTGGATCATATGAAATGGTCATATCAAATATATACACGAGAATTGCAAGACACTGATTTTGAAAAGGTGAAATTGTAAAAAAAAAAAAAAATCTTAAACGCTAAGAGATATGGCAGTTAGCATTTGCATTTGTGGATGCTTTAGGTGCCCCTCCACTTCCAGGATTTCCTATGGTCCCAGTTTTCAGAACCACATTGTCAATATACATAAAAATATAATATGTAATAAAGGGTGATAAAACAAACAATATCGATAGATATTAAGTTTGACACTGAAACTTTAAAACAACAAAAATACTGAATAAAAGAAAGCAGGCTGTAGAATTTCTTTTTTGGAGTGATGAATTGTTATTTGTATGCACAGGTAAAATTATTAGTGCTTTTAAGATTTTTTTCTGCTTTATTCAGATATAATTGACATATAACACTGTATTAGTGTTAGGCATGCAATATAATAATTTGATATATGTATATATTATGAAAAGAGCACCACGCTAAGTTTTTCAACACAAATCACTTCACATAGTTACAGAATTTTTTTTCTTGTGGTGAGACTTTTGAGATCTACTCTCTTAGCCACTTTCAAATTGCACAATATAGTTTTGTTAACTATAGTCACCATGTTGTGCCTTACATCCCAGGACTTTTTTATCTTATAACTGGAAGTTTTTACCATTTGGCCACCCTCACCCATCCCCCCACTCCCCACCTGTTCAGAGAGTTGTTTAAATGAAGAAAACACCTGAAAGTTTTAGTTGTCCCCAAGAACAAAAAGAGCCAAGATTGTGATTTAGCTGCTAAAGCAGCCAACTCAATCAAGTCATATTGAGAAACAAGAGAGATGGACAGTGGACTCTGAAATCAAGGACTCTAACCCACTCCTCCTTTCCACACTTTCTTCTCCTGGATTCTGTGATTCCTCTTTCTCTGGGCTTTCCTTCTTTCCTCCTTGGTTGCCTCTGCCCAGTCTCCTCTGCTGGCTTCTCCTCTTCTGCCTGACTCGTGATGTTGCATTGTCCTGGGGCTCTATCCTTGGGCCTCTTTTCTTCTCCACGTATATTTCTTTCTTGGTGATCTCATATAGTTCCATGGCTTTTAATATCACGTCTGTGCTGATGACTCCAAAATACACATCTCTGGCTCAGATGACGTTTTCTATTCCAGACTCATGTGTAACTGCTTATTCGACATTTCCAGATGTCAACTTTACATATCCAGAGAGATATGCAAGGAGGATTTGATCTTCTCTGTCAAATCTGCTCTATTTGAAGCTTTCACCGTCTCATTTCATGGCCACTCTGTTCTTCCTATTGCTGTGGTCAAAACCTCTCAGTTCATGCTTGATCTCTTGATTTCTCTTAAAATCTATGTGCCGGGAATTCTGTTGGCTCAGCCTTTTAGAAACACCAGAATCTGACCACTTCATGGTTACCATCCTGTCCAAGCCACCATCAACTCTCACTGGATTACTAAAATGGGTCTTATCCACTATAATCTATTCTTATTATAGGCCAAATGCCCTTTTAAAGCCAAAGTCAAATCGTATCACTCCTCTGCTCATTTAGAGGAAAAGCCACAGTCCCTACAATGACCTAAAAAGTTCTACATCCTCTGGCCCCAGTCACCCTCTGACCTTTCCTCCCTGCTTTTCCCATTGCCTAGTCCACTCCAGCTACACTGTTTCTGTTATTCCCCAACATACAAGCATGCTCCATAGGAGGTATGTCTAGCTTTTCCATTTTTCTGGAATGCTCTACTTTCCACATTTCTTCTTAGATATTTCTCTCATGTCTTTCAAGTTCTACTTTTTCAATACTGCCTCCATTGGCCACTAAATGTAATGCAGCAGCTAATCTCATCCTTTATACTTCCGATACCCTTCTGCTCTAATTGCTTTTTCCATAAAAGTTAATTTCTAAAATATTATAAAGTTATTTATTCATTATATATATTGATTCAGTCTTCCTTCAGTAGAATATAAGCTCCACACGGGCAGAAATCCTTAACTATCTTGTTCAGTGATACATTCCATGTGCTGAGGACAGTCCCTTGCTACAGGTAAGTGCTTAGAAAACACTTGTTGGATGAATGAAGAGATTACTAGCACCCCACCATAGAGAGGTGTTAGTTTCAAGACAATAATTGATCATCAGTGTAAAATGTTACTAAACAATAAATTATGAAAAGCACTTTGGTTTTCATTCTTAAGATGTCACTTATGACCTTGATCAGGGTCATTTCAATGGAATAGTGGAGGCAAAAGACTGAGGTCAGATGATCAAATCAGAGACAAAGTATAAACAGTTGCTAAAACAGGAGAGACATGATTGCAACTATATATGTGGTGGGAGGAAATCTCATGTGGAGGAAGGGATTGATTTCCTACAGTGAGGAGATACACTTGGTTTAGTCAGGTCTCTGAGGTGGAAACTGGGAGGGATCCAAATAACCATCAGTGGGTGACATTATCCCTCTTCCTCTGAGACTGGGGCACCAGGTTGAGAATGGCGAGGATAAAATTCACTGTTTTTAGATAAAAGTACAGGAATTTTGTGCTTTAGCATTAATTTTTTCAATGAATGACAAACCCTGATTTTCTCTTATAATAATGAGAACTTCAGTAAGGAACATGAGTAAAGACTTGAAATTTTTGATTAACTTTGATGGACAACAGGAGCTCTGCCAAGGACATGTAGAAGATTCTGAGACAGTGCTGAGAAGCCCAGCTGAGACTGAAATCACAACTCAATATTGGCTTCATCCTTTCCATATTTCAGCAAGCTGGGTGTAAAAATAAAGATGTTGGGATAGGTGGTGTGAAATATGAAAGTAAAAATATTTGGAATTGAGACATTCCTTCTACCACCCCCCACCATTTTAAAAATCATTATGCATTTGTTAAAGGAAAAAAAGCAATTTCCTTTCCTAGCTCAAGTCACTTGCTTAGAAATAGCTCAACCAGCCAAACAGTATATATTCTATCTACTGGCTACAAAATCTGTCTGTACTGTCTAGCTACAAACCCCAAAAAACTTCAAGTGCTTCAATGAGACATCACCCCTCTTCCTTTAAAAATTTTAAACAAAATTTGAGTTGCATCTATGTGTGAAAATTCAGCTAAATCACATGTAATGTAATGAAATCTAGAAGTGTGTGTTTTGTCCCTATAAAAACTGTCTCATTAACTTAGTTCAGAGTTTGCACAATCTTTTTTCTATGATCAAGAAGCTCTCCCATAGTTTTAGAGTAATAAACTGTCTCGAGGCTGATGTATGTTATATGTTGCTCAATTTCAAGAGTTCTGTAAGATGCTAGGATTGATTGAAGGCAAAGGTTGTGCAGGAAATGTCAAGAAAGACAAAGGGGAGATGAAATTTAATGTGTTTGCAAACTTAATGCAGCATGAGGACAAGGTTAGAATTCATAGATAGGACTTCAGACAGTGAAAAGAAGGGTCGGAGAAATCGGTGAAATGTATGAGATCAAAGAATATCTATGCTGGTGTAACTAGGATTTTCAATAATGGGATGGGTTACTTATGATGTAATGCATTTCTGGACACTGAATTAAAAGTGATGAAGCTCAGGCTGTCTTCTATAGGAACTTGTCAGAGATGTTTTAGGAATGAGGCTGGATGCAAAGATCTGATCTCTGATGCCCCTTCTCAAAGCAAGATTCCATGATTCTCTACCACTCCACAGTTCCTCATCCTCTGGAATACCATTTATTAGCCTCTTCTTATATTTCAAATTAGAATATACTTGCACTTGTCACCTAACACACACACACACACACACACATGCTCAGCCAGCGTACTGACGTCCCTGAGGTACCAAATTCTCCCTTTAAACCCATGGAGCACCAGTCTTCTTGTTATATAAAATAAAAAAGAACCATATCATCTAAGAACTGGCAGTAAGATAACTGTGTCATTTTAAGTCGAACGTGTCCTAACAAATGAGAAATCTCTCTGGCCAGGCACTTAGCGAGATAAACGGATAGAAAAATGAACAAAACATATATGATCTGTACCCTCATGGTGTGTTCACAGAAATGAGGGGAGATTAAAAAAATCAAAATAGGACTTAACAGCATGCCAAGTGTAATTAAGGAAATGATTGTGTGCTGTGAACTGACCAAAAAGGAGATTGAATTTAGCACTGTATTATTATTAATTTTTAAGATTTATTTATTTATTTTAAGAGAGAGAGAGCACAGTGGAGAGGGGCAGAGGAAGAGGGAGAGAGAAACTCAAGCAAACTCCCCACTGAGCATGGAGCCTGACACTGGGCTCGATCTCTCGACCCTGAGGTCAGGACCCGAGCTGAAACCAAGAGTCAGACGCTTAACAGGCTACACCATCAAGTGAGTTATTAAACTCCCTCCTTGAACAGTCACAAAGACAAAACCTCTTTGGCAATGTTCTGTGGAATTCTGTAGGCCCAGACATTTTCAGGGTCTCTTTGTAAGTCTTTTAATTGAAAATAACTACTTTTATTATTCAAAGTTTTAAATTTGGTGAAGCACTGAAGCATGAGCTCTTGAGTCCCACAACTCGTTATGAAATCACTTGTCTCGTAATGACCTGGGCAAGTTACTTAGTTCCTCTCCACCTTTGCTTTCTCATTTGTAAAATGGTACTGGTGTGCCAAGGTTATTGCAAGATTTAAAAGAATAATATATAAAAAGAAAAACTCTCACCAGAGGGCCTTACACATAATATTAAAAAAGGGTATAATTCTTTTAATGAAGTCTGCAAGGTTACAAGATTATGTGAAAATGTCCTTGACTAACAGCAGCATAAAATTTTATGATATATTACAAAAGTATCAAGACTCATATATAATGTTCTTTAAATTCTAAAAGTATCCAATTTTGAGATAAAAGCTGCATTTTAAAAACTTTGCTTTGAAAAAGGTCTGCAAAATAAGTATTTTGGGTTGTAGGTTGAAGTAAATATGTATCCAGTGTTCAGAAGTTGACCAGTGGGGGAGCCTCGGTGGCTCAGCCGTTAAGCGTCTGCCTTCGGCTCAGGTCATGATCCCAGGGTCCTGGGATCGAGCCCCGCATCGGGCTCCCTGCCCAGCGGGAAGTCTGCTTCTCCCTCTCCCACTCTCCCTGCTTGTGTTCCCTCTCTCGCTGCGTCTCTCTCTGTCAAATAAATAAACAAAATCTTAAAAAAAAAAAAGAAGTTGACCAATGTTTTAGTTTCTGTTATATAAATAGTATGGAAAGACCAGAGAAAGCAAATTAAGAATTGAAATACAATATATCATCCCAATTAAAATGTGTGCACAAGGCTAAATCAGTAACTATGAATAATCAGAAAATATGAATAAATGTCCAATGATTTTTTTAAAAAGCACAGATTTGAGGATGTATTTCTGGCTTAGTTTAATATTTTATCTGCCTTATTCATTTCTTTTATTATATTTCAAAGTTAACCATAATCAAATCTTCCTTGCAATTTAATAATACAAGAATATTTTGGAGATTAACAATATTATTTAGTAGAGTAGCGAAATTGTAGTTCAAAGTAACCACAAATATTTTGATGTCTATAGTAAATAAAGCCATCACTGCTTCTGAATTTTTTTCAGTCTTAGTTATTTAGAAAATGAGATTAACGAAGCTTACCTCAAGTGAAAAACAAAAGAAAAATACCTTAGAAAGAAACTAAGTCACCCTTATTTTCAAGAGTCAAATGAAATAAAATTCACTCCTAAATGATAGCATGCTCCTTTCTTTAGTTCATTTTGTTTCTATTTAAGTTTTCTTTCTTTTCTTTTTTTTCTTAAAGATTTTATTCATTTATTTGAGACAGAAAGAGAGAGAGCACAAGCGGGGAGAGGGTCAGAGGGAGAGGGAGAAGCAAACTCCTTGCTGAGCAGGGTGGCCAATGTGAGGCTCAGTCCCATCCTGGGATCATGACCTGAGCCGAAGGCAGACGCTTAACCAACTGAACCACCCAGGTGCCCCTCTATTTAAATTTTCAAAAACAATTTGCTTTTTAAGTGAACTGGAAGGAATTTATTCAGCCACTTAATTCATAATTACGAGGGAGGGACATGTAACAGAAAAACGCATAATGTAAGTGAACTAGCTAGATATTTCTAAACTTAAGACAGCCTTGTATGCATATAAAGACTGAAAGAAATGAGAAGTAATGTAAGCAAAAGTCTCAAGGAGGAGATATTCATTCCATTTCATTTAAAATAACCTGTAATGTCACTATATTATAATCTTGTAACAAATAAAACAAAAACATATTTATAAAGGTTTTAAAAATAATGAACAAGGAGTTGATAACAATTTATAACAAGGAGACATGATTTTCAAGTAGTTTGTCATCTGATTAGGGTTTTACTTCACTGTGGAATACTCTGACTTCAAATTCCCCAGAGCTTAAAGTATTTTGTTAGTTTCACTCTCAACATAATTGAATGACCTAATTTTTTCAATTAATAGATTTTATTTTTAGAACAGTTTTAGATTTAAGGAAAAATTGAGAAAATCAAGTATGGTGTACACAGTTTCATCTATTATTAACCTTTTCATTAGTATGGTACATTTGGTACAATTAATGAACCAATACTGATACATAATTATTAACTAAATTCCAGAGTTTATTCAGCTTTCCTTGGTTTTTAATATATTTTTCTGTTCCAGGATCCCATCCAAGATACACATTATGTTTCATTATTCATGTCTCCTTAGGGTACGTTTTGACTGTGACAATTTTTTCTTAGGATGTAACAGGCTGTGACTTTCCTTGTTTTTGATGACTTTATAGTTTAAAGGAGTGCTGGTCAAGTATATTGAGGATGTTCTTCAATTGGAATTTGTCCAATGTTTTTCTTGTGATTAGATTGAGCTATGGGTTTTAAGAGGAAGACCACAGAGGTGAAGTACAATTTTCATCATTTCAGATGAAGAGTACATACTATCGACATGATTTTGACTGCCACTAGTGATCTTGAGCTCATGGCTGAAGTTGTGTTTGTCGGGTCTCTCCATTGTAAGGTTACTCCTTTCCCCACTCTCCCTCCTATGCTCCTTAGATGGAAGTCATTTTTGGATAGAAGCCTGAACTTAGGAAGTAGAGAGTAATACTCTACCTCCTTTAAGGTGAAGTATCTGTATCATGTATTTGGAATTCTGCACAGGAGATTTGTCTCTTCTCCCTCATTTATTAACTTACTTAATAATTTCTTCATATCAGTATGAACTCATGGTTATTTATTTTATACTTTGCATTATAACCCAATACTACTTTATTTTCTTGCTCAAATTGCTCCAGCTTTGGCTATTGGGAGCTCTTTCAGCTCTTACCCCCCTCGATGTGTTTTTTAAAGGATCCATTTTTTATGTAAACTCCCAATCAAATGCTAGCACATGCCTAATTTTTCTGGGAGTGAACCACTGAGAAGACACAGTGTGAAAAAAAATCTTCAAATCTTTGCAGCATTAAAAACAAGAACTGATCAATGTTACAAAAGCCAAACTTGAAAATGTGAGGCCATAAAGGGACACAGGAAGTGATAAAATATGATCCAAAGCATTATGGATACAGTAAGGATTTTCCACCATTTAATAATGATGTCGAAAACTCTCTCTAAATCTTTGAAATCATTGTGCTGTCCATATTTAGCAAAATAAGATGGTATCAGCTTTCATCAGATATACACATTAAAAATCCTGAAAACTGTATTCATCATTTTAGGATACTACCTAGCAGGAAGCCATCTGTATTCCTTTTTTTGGAAATCGTAAGAGTTGCAGTTTGTTTGCTAGCCTCAGATTCAGAAATGCTTTCTTTCTCTGAGAATCAGACTACCCAAAGTTTGCAAAACTCTAATAAGTAAAATTCTTTACAGACCTGTAGATGATATTTTTAAGAAAGAGTGGGCCCAATTCTTCCCCTGTTGGAAGTGAGTCATGTTGGAAGAAAACTCCTAGGTTTTCAGGAATACAGGTCAAAGATCCAGTGGGGATGACCCTTGGAGAAAAGAATATGTGCTGAGCAAAGCCACAACACAAGAATCTTCCAGAGTTCTTCTTTAATCAGTACTCTAAATGTGGAAGCATGCTATTACCAGAAAAAAAAAAATCAGATCTAAGGGTAATCTTATGTATATATGTATGTATATATTGAATCATTGCTCCACTGTAAACACCAATCACCATACCACTTTTTATGTACAAAAATACCATATAAAAGGCCAGACAATATCAAAACCAGGGTATTCCTCAGATTATTCTGATAATTCTGTTCATTCACTACTTTTTAAGATGGATACACTTGGAGGAAACAGTTACAGTTGGTTAATTATCATTTACCAGTTGTGTGACTTGAACTTTCTTTGTCTCTGAGTCTCACTTTTTTTCTTAACCTAATACTTACTTCTTTAAGTCATTATGAGAACCTGAACATGAAAAATCATGCTAGAAGCTTAAATTTAGGATTACCAATATCTACATGTAATACAACCCATCAGTTAGAAATGCAACTGATTCAACTGACTAATATCTAATCATAGGTTAAAATATTTGGAGACAAAAATTTCCTAAATACTGTGTATATTTCCCTTTTCTATAGCACAGTTTAGTGAGTTCAAAGTGGCTTTTTTTTTCCATTAAATCTTCTTGATAGCTCTGTGGGATAAATAAATTGCAAAGCTTATCATCTACTTTCCAATGGAAGGGAATTGAAGAAAGAAGTTGTGAGTCATCCACGATGAATCATTAAGTGAATGAAATACTACCAAATTTCTTAAATTGTACTATAGGATTCTGGTTGTACTTCCTCATGAAAAAAGTGCAACTTGGGGCGCCTGGGTGGCTCAGCCGTTAAGCGTCTGCCTTCGGCTCAGGTCATGATCTCAGGGTCCTGGGATCGAGCCCCGCATCGGGCTCCCTGCTCAGCGGGAAGCCTGCTTCTCCCTCTCCTACTCCCCTTGCTTGTGTTCCCTCTCTCACTGTGTCTCTCTCTGTCAAATAAATAAAATCTTAAAAAAAAAAAAAAGAAAATAATGCAACTAGACAGACATGAAATTAGAATAGAACTAAAGACTTTCTACTCACTGCCTTAATCATCACATTCCTGGTCTCCTATTTTCCAGTAGCGAATAACACAAACTATTTTGGGAAGTTCTAACTTACTATAGTTTTAGATGGCATCAAAGTCAGTTTATGTAGCCTACCATGTATTTCCACTGCTTCTCAAGAAGGCATCGACTTTATTTCAGTTCATGATTTGCGTTTTAATGCCATAGTAGTATGGGCAGAACTTTGGCTCGCAATAAGGTAAAGGGAATTTCCTTTGGGCAATATTTCCAAATGTATGTATTCTGTCATCATCCTTTATTGTCTTCTTGATAATAGAAACAGGAGCCCAAAGTTGGTAAATTAGTAAAAAGGAGCTGTTTTCCTCTCTATTTTATTTTAAAGCTGTAAGAATGAAAATGCTATCACCTAGATTGTGGATATAATCTCTAACGAAATACCAAGAAAGCAAGTGTATTATATTGTTTTCCTTGTATCATAAGAATAAAACACAAGAGCAGCCTATGGGCACGTAATGGTATATTCTTTCTAAAAAGCTTTGTGATAAAGAATAAATTTACAGCAAAGAAAGACAAAGATAAATGCAGAGAATGAGAGAGCATCAGAAGAGCATTCCTCGAGGCAAATTCTATCTAGAATTTGGAAACTAGAAACAGAAAGAGCTAGTGAAACACGTCCCCCCTCAACTCAGCAAATCCACATGTATATGAGGAGGCATAGAGAAGAGCAGGTTTGAATTCTGTACAAGTTAATCGTTATCACTGTTCATCTCCTCGCTTCTGTTATTTTCAGAACCAAATGACACAGAGTATAGCCCTGTTTATTTATTCATTCACTCATTGATTCGTTCATTCATCCGTTTATTCTTGCAACAAATAATTTATTGACTGTCTACCAATTAGAATCTTTTCCCCCCCTTTCATTGGTGGTTCCAGAGAAAGACACTAAAGTGCTTCACATCGATGAAACTGATTCACATTGCTCTTATTTCTGTCCACAAAGGAGCCTGGAAAATTGCACGTGTTCTTGAGTGGGCATCTGAAAGCAGTGGGCTCCAGGCACAATCCTGCACATCAGACATGCTAGGAAGGAAGGGTACCAGCTGGGGCACGGAGACTCTCACTGGACCCCACGACGCTTAAGCTGGTTCAAATAAAAAGCCTTTGAAAATCCTTTCATCAAGCTTCAGGTCGGCTTGAGCTTTTCAGACTCTTCCTCATCACCTTCCCGGGAGAGCAGCTTCTCCTTTCTCTGAGTGATTCCTTCCTTTTTAGCTATAAGAAAAACCTCATTTAGACCTCCTAGGATCTTGATAATTTATGTTAAGATATGCGATTTCACTTCTCCCAGGTCCTAACTTGAGCGGCAGCCATTTCTTCCCCTTCATTGTTAATCACATCACTCTTATGTCACAGATCCAGAATTTTTTAGAAAAGTAAATGCTCTATGCCTGTAATAAACCTTTCATCAAGGGCCATTGGGATTCTTATATTTAGCTCCTCTATCATCCACATGTAGTGTGTCTTTTTATTTTGTATCAATATTAATTTTTTCTGATACTGATTATGTAGAATCAGTCAATCAGATTTGTTGGTTGAGCTTTAAAACACCCAACTGAGCCACTTGATTTATATATGTGACAAACTTTTATTGAGAACTTTGCTTTTTTGCCGGACATCAGACTGGAAACTGGGGAGTGGAGACAAATGAAACAAAATCTCTATTTTCTAGGGGTTTGGTGTTTAGTAGAAAAGCCAAGTGAGCACAGTGACTATGCAGAGTGACTCTGCAGTCCTTTGTGAACAGGACTAATCTGAATGCCCATTCTATATGTTTTATTGGTTTATTTTTAATTAAGAAATTATGATATAATTCATATACTGTAAAGTTTTCCATTCTTAGTGCACATTTTTGCAAAGTTGGGCAAATGCGTATTTAAGTAACCATCATCACCACCATCAAGATGATCTGGGAAGACTTCCTCTTCCCTCCCCCTCCCCCATTCCCCTATTCTTTTTTGTGGTTACACTGCTCCCCAACCCCCAATGTCCCTGGCAACAAATATGAATTCTGCTCTCATAGTTTTACCCTGTTTAGAATGTCAGATAGTGTGAAATCACATGGTATGTGGCCTTAGCAAAATGCATGAGCTGTTCATCCAAACTTTTGACTCTATCAATATTGATTCTTTTTTATTATTGAGTAGTACTCAATTATGCAGACATACAATAGTTTATTTATTCCCTGCTGAGACACATACGGGTTGTTTTAGGTTTTGAGATATTATAAATAAAACTGCTGCAAACACTTATGTACAGGCTTTGCTGTGGGCATAGGATTTCAATTTATGTGGTGAAAAACTAGCAACTGGATTGCTGGTTGATATGCTAGTTTTGTTCAACTTTATAAGAAATCGCCAAACTGTCTTCTAAAGTAACTGTGCCATTTTGCATTACTATCAGCATCATAGGCCAGTTCAGTTGCTCGGCATCCTGCCAAGCACTCCATTCTCCTAGGTGTATGGTAGTATCTCTTTGTGACTTTAATGTTTGTACCACCCTAATAACTACAGTACTTATTTTTTATCCATATATATTCTTTGGGGAAGGATGCAGATCTCTTGCCCATTTATCTATGGTGTTGTTATTATTAAGTTTTGAGAATTTTAATTATATATATGTATGTATATATATATATATATATAATGCATACACATACTTATTTTCTGAGAATGTGTACCAGCCAGGAATAGATGTTGAATTTTGTAAAAGGCTATTCCTGAATAGAGTGTTTCATGTTTTTTTCTTATTTAGTCTTCTATGTGTACATTATATCAATTCATTTTAGAATGTTGAACAAACTGAATTCTTAGGACACTCCTCATTTGGATATGATGTATTATCCTTTTTATATATTATTGAATTTTTTAAAAAATCATTTATTTATTTGTGTGTGTGTGTGTGTGTGTGAGAGAGAGAGAGAGAGAGAGACAGAGAGAGAGAGAGAGAAAGACAGAGAGAGAGAAGGTGAGCGGGGAGGGGCAGAGGGACAGGGGAAGAATCCTCAAGCTGACTCCCCACTGAGCACAGAGCTTGAGCCTGACATCGGGCTTGATCCCAGGACCCTGAGATCATGCCCTGAGCTGAAATCAAGAGTCCAATGTTTAAATGACTGAGTCACCCAGGTGCCCCATATTACTGAATTTTTTAATAGAACTTTTTGAAAAATGTTGCTTTTAAGTTCATGAGGAATGTTGGCCTGCATTTTTTTTTTTTTTTATGTCTTTGCTTGGTTTTGGCATCAGAGTAACACTCGCTCATAAAATGATTTGAAAAATGTTTCTTTATTCTGGAACAATTTGTAGAATTTATAAAAATATTAAATGATTCAATATTTGGTAGACTTTGTTAGCACAGCTAACCGTGTGTGGGTTTTTCTTTGTCTAAATCTTTTAACTACAAATTCAACAAATTTAATTTGTTTTATAGATATAGCATTATTGAGATTGCCTATTTCTTCCTGAGAGAGTTTGGACAGCTTATGTCCTTAGAGGAATTTTTCAATCTCATTTGAGTGTCTAATTTATGACATTATGTGTAATAGCTTGCATTACGTCCCCCAAATACCTATGTTGAAGTTTGCCTTGGTCCATTCAGACTGCTATTACAAAATACCATCAACTAGGTCAATTACAAACAACAGAAATGTATTGCTCATAGTTCTGGAGGCTGGAAGTCAATGCCAGCCTAGCCAGGTGAGGACAGTTTTTTGGGTTGTAGACTTTTCCAACATATCCTCACACAGTGGGAGGGGCCAGGGAGTTCTATGGAGTCTCTTATAAAAGTACTCCACCTTCATGATTTAGGCACCTCTCAGTAATCCCGTCTACTAATATCATCACCTTTGGAGGTTAGGATTTCAACGTATGAATGTGAGGGTAGGATGGGAGGGTTGTGCACAAACACTGGAACCATAGCGAAGTCCTAATCTCCAGTGCTGGAGAATGTAACCTTACTTGGAAATAGATTATTAGCCGAAGTAGTTAAGATGAGGTCCTTCTGGAGTAGGTTCAGTCCCTAATTCAGTATACCTGGTGTTATTACCAAAAGAAGACATTTGGACGGACATGCACACAGGGAGATGACCGTGTGAAGTTATGCCATTGGAGTTATGCTGTCACAAGCCAAGAAACTATGAAACTAGGAGAGAATCCTGAAACAGATCCTTGCTAGTACCTTCAGAAGGAACATGATCCTTGCTGATACCTTGAACTTGAACTTCTAGTCTCCAGAATGTGAGACAATAAACTTCTGTTGTTTAAGCCACTCAATTTGTGGTACTTTGTTAAGGCAGCTCTAGCAAACTAATGTGGTGTTGTTCATGTTTTAATGTTTGTAGAATATGTAGTGATGTCACCTCTTTGATTTCTGATAGTTGTAATTTATGTCTTCTCCTTTTCTGTTCATTTGTCAGGCTACAGGTTTATTAAAATTACTGATTTCTTAAAAAAAAAACAGTTATTGGTTTAAATGACTTTCTCTATTGTTATTTTTGTTTTTATCTTTATTATATCCCTTCTGATTTCATATGGTTTCATTTGCTCTTCTTTTTATGATTTCTTAAAATAGAAGTTCTGGTTATTGATTTTTTTTAAATATAAGCAATCAATTCTATAAATTTCCCCTTAAGCACTACATTATCTACAGTTTATCCTATAAACTTTGATATATTGAGTTTTTATTTTAATTCAATTAGAAATATTTTCTAATTTCCTGTGTCTTGTGTGACTTTCTCTTTGACCCATTAGTTATACAAGGATGTGTTATATAATTTCCAAATATTTGGGGATTTTCCAGTTATCTGATTTCTTGTTTAATTCAGTTTTGTTTCAAATTATACCTTTAATTCTTTTAAATTTGTTTTTTTTGTTCGTTTTATGGTCCAGAATATGATCTCTCTTTGTGAGTGTTAATTTACATGTGCAGTTTAAATGAGGGACTCACAATGTCTATTTATTCCTAGATCTCTCCCAGGAAAATATACGTAGGCTAGAAAAAAGGGAATTTCTTTCCTTTGTGCTCTTTATATTGTAATGCTTCTTAAGGCCTAGGTATTTGACATTAAATTTTTTTTCTGATTCTGATTTCTGATTTGACACATGAAAAGATGCTCAACATCATTAATCATCAGGAAAATGCAAATCAAAACCAGAATGAGATAACACTTTACACCTGTCAGAATGGCTGGAGTCAAAAAGACAAGACATAACAACTCTTTTTTTTTTTAAGATTTTATTTATTTATTCATGAAAGACAGAAAGAGAGAGACAGAGGTAGAAGCAGACTCCTCGCTGAGCAGGGAGCCCGATGTGGGACTCGATCCCAGGACCCTGGGATCATGACCTGAGCCGAAGCCAGACGCCCGACCATCTGAGCCACCCAGGTGACTCTTAGCAAGAATGTGGAGAAAAAGACACCCACCCCAGTGTACTGTTGCTAAGAATGCAAATTGGTGCCACTGTGAAAAACAGTAGGGAGGTTCCTCAAAAAATTAAAAATAAAATTACTATAAGATCCAATAATTCCATTACTGGTATTAAACCCCCCAAATTCCAAAAACATTAATTAAAAAAGATACATGCATATTTATGTTTACTGCAGCATTATTTGCAATAGCCAAGATATGGAAGTAACCTAAGTGTCCATCAGTAGATGAATGGATGAAGAGGACGTGGTACACACACACACACATACACACACCGGAGTATTAATCAGCCATAAAATCGAATGAGATTTTGCCATTTGCAAAAACATGGATGAACCTAGAGAGTATTACGCTAAGTGAAATAAGTCAGACAAAGAAAAACACCATATGGTTTCATTCATGTGGAATTTAAGAAACAAAAGAAAGCAAAAAAAAAAAAAAAAAAGAGAGAGAGAGACAAACAAAAAAAACCAAACTCTTAAATACAGAGAACAAGCTGGTGGTTGCCAGAGGAGAGGAATAGGAGTGGCTAGGGGGATGGGTGAAATAGATAAAGGGGATTAAAAGTACACCTACTGTGATGAGCACTGAGTGATATATAGAATGGTTGAATCATGATACTGTACTGTATGTTAAACTAACATAACACTGCATGCTAATTACATTTCAAATTTAAAAAGAAAGAAACTTGGTCTGCAAAAAAATAGTGATTTTTTTTTTCTGATTCTGATGTAACATCACTTCTTTGATGTAATAGATGATGTCTGGGTTGTGGGGAAAGGCACGGACTCACATGAAGGGGGAAAATGCCAAGGGTGATAGATCAAAATATTCTCCTGCCAACTCTTCATCCCCTACACTGAAGTGTAAGTTCTTTTAGGGTAGGGATTATGTCTCATTTTTCTTAATAAACCCAAGGAAGACAGTCAGTTACATAGTAGAGACTTGGTAAATATTTGTTGAATAAATTAAAACAGAAAAGCGAAAGCTCAGTTGACAGGGCTAGGAATGAAGGATTTATAGGGGACATAACATAAAGCATATTTTTCAGATAGACAAAGAGGAAAAGATAATGTTCAGGCAAATGCAATTGATACCTGTACAATTTCGTTTTTTTAAAGGCCAAGAAATTGTTTATGCTACCAGGAGCAGAGATTTCACGTTATGGTGTTTTTATATCATTTTTATAAGTTCTAAGCGTGTAATACCTACAACACATATTTAGCAACTAACATGTTACAGGTTCCAGGGATAAAATAAATAAGCAAATGTTAACATGTTGCAATTGTTTCTCTTTCTTAAGCTTGAAATGCATATGCTCCTGGGTCAGGATAGAACCACACCCAGAACTGTGGTTGATACCATGTTCAGTCCACAGCTTGAGCGTTATAAAATTGGCACAACAGACTGATGAATATGGATGAGAGATCTGGGAAACCGAGAAACAGAGTATTTTAAAAAGTAAATCAATTTAGGTCACAGTATTGTTTTGTTACATGGCATGTACAAGGAGAAACATTTCTTCATTTCACATGGGATATAATATCCTGCAATTTTATCCTCATTTCTAAAGCCTCAGCAAACTGTAATTCACAGGCTGGCATGACTTCAGTGGGTGCCGACTTACTGAAGAAGAGGTTTTTTTTAAGTTTTATTTATATTTTCTGCACCACACTGTGAAGTGCCCCTGATGCTTTGTTTCTCAGATGCAGGATTAGAGCACAGATGGGAGAAGAAAGGCATGAAATTCTATACTTTGAAACATTCAGTCAAGATTTATATTGTATCTCTTGTTACCTGGCGCCTCTGTAATACCCTTCATTGGAGAATTTCAAAGCCCACGAAGCTTCTCCGTCGTATAAATAAGTAAAATTTTATAACTATCATCTGTGAGAAGATTAATCAAACTGCAGCGTGGTGAAATTACAAGGGACAAATGAGAAGGGGGGTCCTTGTTGTTTGTTTTGTCAATAAAATCTGATGTCAACTAGATCTGACCCAGTTTAGGAAGCATAGAAGCCTTAGTTCTTTCTGTTTACTGCTTCTTGGCTCTAGTCCAGTTAGGCCATTGACAATTAAGGAAAAATACAACTTGCTTTCTCATGTGTCTTACATATGCATCCATAGTACAAAATAATCTATACCACAACCACATCAAATACTTTTATTTTTGGTTGGCTTTTTTATACTTACCATTTTGGTAAATTATAATCTAACTCTTGCAATGAACATATTCTAAAAATATAAGCCAGCAGCTATCTCCCAAGAAATAACCTTGCCAAATAGGTTATATTTTCCTTCAAACTGCAATCAGTGGTAGAACATGGGTATTTTTCCAAATATTAAAATAATATTCTTTTAAAAGTAAGGATTCTGTTATATTGAAAAAAAAAAGTATCTGTGGGAAAGGAACAGGTTATGTCATAAAACATGTGAAATTTTAAGTTCTTCTATTTACATATTTTATATGAGCAGATTAAATACCTTTTGGATTACTCATATGCCAAAAAAAAATTGCCAGTCAATGTCACATCTCTCAGTCAGCTTTGGTTAGGAAAACAGAAGCTATTCTGCATAAGCCAGAAATAAGTTTAATTCAGAATTAAGTGCTTAAGCTATTGTTGGAGAAACTGAGATAAGGGATATAGGGAAAGCACCACTGAAGGTCAGAGGTTGACAGTGAATATTTTATTTTATTTGTTTTTATTATTTTTTAAAGATTTTATTTATTTATTTGACAGAGAGAGACACAGCGAGAGAGGAAACACAAGCAGGGGGAGCAGGAGAGGGAGAAGCAGGCTCCCCACAAAGCAGGGAGCCCAATGTGGGGCTCGATGTGGGGCTCGATCCCAGGACTCTGGGATCATGACTTGAGCCGAAGGCAGATGCTTAATGACTGAGCCACCCAGGCACCCTGACAGTGAATATTTTAAAACCATAGTTCTCCACTGAGGGCAATTATGTCGTCCCTCTCCCCCCACCCCAGGGAACATTGGGCAATGTCTGGAAACATTTTTAATTGTCCTGACTGGTGGCAGAGAGGGTTGCTTCAGGCTTCTAATGGGTAGAGGCCAGGTGTTTTACCCATGTTGCCTTGGCGAGGCTTGGTGATGCAGATCAAGAGAGAGAAACCAGAAAGAGTTTTAAAATTTTGTTATACTCACAGTTTACACAGGAAGAATTCAGCAAGCTACAAGGGGACACCGAGGGGAGATTCCGGATTCAGTCCTGAGGTTAAGGGAGAAAACGGAGCTGTGTGCCGTGCCTTTGTTGGAAGAAGGAACAGGTGTGAAAAGGTAAGTTGGTGATGGGGTTCAGAACACACTACCCAAAATATGACGCCTTGGCATATTGAATATCTTAAGCTGAAGGAATCTGAGAAAATGGCAGAAACAGGAAGGTCTCTTCCTCTTGCCTGAAACAGGTCATATGAGAGGTACCCTGCCAGGACCCGAAGGAAGACATTTACCAGAGATGGGGAGTTTGGAGCCAAGAAATCAGTACAAGCTTTGTTAAATTAACCCTTATCTTCCTAGTTACTATTTCACGATTTACTGCCCCCAGTCCAAACCCCTTCATCTTGTCAATTCCTTACAAATGTATTGTTTCTTTGTGTAAAAGATATAGAAGCTTCTTTCTCTGGTCACTCTTATGAAGCAAGATAAGATATAAAATAAATAAAAATATCTGGTAATGAGATGGTCTCAGGGAGAATGAGATGATCTCAGGGTATGGATGAAATCTACCAATCTTGTTAGAGAAAAACATTAATAAAACAGACCGATCTAAGCAATGCATACAGAGTTAGAATATTAAGGAGTGCATATTTATTTATTTATTTTTTTGTAGTTTCAAGTTTTTATTTAAGTTCCAATTACTTAACATACAATGTAGTATTAGTTTCAGGTGTAGAATTTAGTGATTCATCACTTACAGTTAACACCCAGTGCTCACCACAACCAATGCCCTCCTTAATACCCATCACCCCTTTAGCCCACCCCCTATCCACATCCCCTCCGGCAACCCTCAGTTTGTTCTCTATAATTAAGAGTCTGTTTCCTGGTTTGCCTCTCTTCTCTTTTTTCCCCTCTGTGTTCATCTGTTAAATTTCTTAAATTCCACATATGTGTGAAATCATATGGTATTGTATTTTAATACTTGATAGAAACATACGTATAATATTAATTTGGGAGAAAGCATATAAACCAATAGTTCTACTAGTGGGATTTGGAGTAAAATATTTCCTCAAATTTCGGTTCCATTGTTTGTAACTGATGGGCCTTAAGCAAGTGACAGACTCGCAAAATCAGTTTCCTTACTTGTGTAATGTAATAAGTTCTGGTAATTTCCTTGGATTGTTGTTAACATCAAGTGAAATATAGTATGGAAAGCATCCAAGTGACGTCTGGTGCAAAGCTGATGGTCAATAAATCTATTTATATCCTCCCACCCCCACCTTTGTCCTTCAATGACTACAACAATGAAATCCAATCTAATTCCTCCTGCAAGAGAGAAAGTTAACTGAGTAGAAAAAAGGTAGCAGAGCATAATAAGATTTAACGACAAGGGTGCTGGAGTTTAATAGAAGTGGAGTTTTGTCTCATCTGAAATGGAAATACTACTAATACTTACTTTGTATGAAGAGTATAAAAATTAAATGAGATAATGGAAGTAACACATAGTTTATAATATAGTATGTGCTTGATAAATCTTAGTTGGTAAAGGATCATTATAGAAGCAAAGATAACAACATTAATATTTGAATTTCCCAAGAAAGAACATAGTAAAAAATTCTCTGGAAAGGAAGAATCCACTTGACAAGCTGTCTAGAAGGTTGCTAATTTATTTTAGATACAGAGTTGCTTTCCATATTGTAAAATAGAAATATGAGGTTTTATAGTTCTCAAGAATTACCCTTAATCAGAAAATGATGTTTTTTCTCTCCCTCTATCCCTCCTGTCAATGCCATCGTCTGCCCACGGTTGTTATACCTACAGAAGATGGGAAGGGTTGGAGTTCCTTATTCTCAGCCTCAAAACTGACTGCTCGGGTTGGCTTTGTGACCTCTTTGGCTAATAGAACTAGGGTGCTTCCTAGAAAATATGAAGTCAATCTGCCTATAAATCTTTCCAGATTAAAATATTTCTACTTGAGGGGCGCCTGGGTGGCTCAGTTGGTTAAGCGACTGCCTTCGGCTCAGGTCATGATCCTGGAGTCCCTGGATCGAGTCCCGCATCGGGCTCCCTGCTCGGCAGGGAGTCTGCTTTGCCCTCTGACCCTATCCCCTCTCATGTGTTCTCTCTCATTCTCTCTCTCTCAAATAAATAAATAAAATCTTTAAAAAAAAATAAAAATAAAAAAAGAAAATAAAATATTTCTACTTGAGACAAAGTCTGATGGGGGTTCTCAAATTTGGACTTTCAATCCAAACTGGTTATTTAACATAAATTTAATCTCCTCATGGAAAAATTGAAGAACAGACTTGCTATGCATTTACATTAAACCCAAACAGATAATTGCGTTACTCAGGTTTGCTTCATTTTGGGCACCAATTCCTCCTTGCTAAATTTTCAGGTAAGTCAGTCTCGCTCTTCCAGACTCTTGTGTGCTATGTAGCTTTATTTCATGCCTCCTTATGTGGACTGCAGCTGGATTACAGCCTCTTTTGAATTTACTCAGTGCTCTCTTTTTTCACTAGGACTCTGCTCCTCTAAGAATAAATCACGATTACACATTTCCTTTCCCTCCAGCTGTTTTTTAGTACTCCTTTCTCTTTCTCGTGTTTTCCTGCTTTTAAAACCATTCCTTTAGTCTTTGCAACCTTGCTCTCTGACTTGGCATTCACTGTCTCCTCTGTAATTTCCCCTTTCCACAGTCTGTACCAATGTACTTTTCAGTGAGCAAGTACTCATTAAACACCTACCCCATGTCAGACACATATGTCTGCAGAGACATCTTTGCCATTCTGTGGCTTCTTTTTTAGCCAGTTCTAATAACTGTGCATCTGGCTCCTCTTTCCATCCTGCGGTTTCTTCCTGTCTATGTGGTAGGACTGATTTATTCTCTGAAGCAAATTCTGTTATTTTAGAGATAAAGACACACTCAGTTTCCAAACACAATACCTTTGGCACAACCATGTCTACAGGCACTGAAATGTTATCACAGTTTAGGTCTACTAGTTTCCGGTCAGCAGGTGCATTTCAAAAACGGTTACAAAAAAACAACGATTGTCATCTTCCTCTTTTTTGTAACACTCGAAGTCATTCTTGGCTAAAACATTTTGGGACATTTGTATTGTTGCAGGAAGAAGTCAAAATGCTTTAAGAGATTGCAAACTCCTTTTTTTATATTTCAGGTTTTTATTTAAATTCTAGTTAGTTAATATATAGTGTAGTATTGGTTTCAGGAGTAGAATTTAGTGATTCATCACTTACGTACAATACCCAGTGCTTATCACAAGTGCCCTCCTTAATGCCCACCACCCATTTAGACCATCTTCCCACCCACCTTCCCCCCCACCAACCCTCAGTTTGTTCTCTATAGTTAATCGGGGCGCCTGGGTGGCTCAGTCGTTCAGCGTCTGCCTTCAGCTCAGGTCATGATCCCAGGGTCCCAGGATCAAGCCCCACGTCGGGCTCCCTTCTCGACAGGAGGCCTGCCTCTCCCTCTCCCACTCCCCCTGCTTGTGTTCCTTCTCTCACTGTGTCTCTTTCTCTGTCAAATAAAATTAAAAAAAAAAAAAAAGAGTCTCTTATGCTTTGCCTCCCTCCCTCTCTTTTTTTTCTTCCTTCCCCTATGTTCATCTGTTTTGTTTCTTAAATTCCACATATGAGTGAAATCATATGGTATTTGTCTTTCTCTGACTGATTTATTTTGCTTAGCATAGTAGACTCTCTGCAAGCTCCTTCTTGATCTGCTCTCTGACAACTTTCCAGCCTCATCTATCAAGTATTCCCCCTTTGCCTTTAATATTCAAATACTGAGTTACTCCTAAGATATGTCTCTTCTTGCTCTTCTTGTGCATTGTACTTGCTATGTATATACTTGTCACACTTTCTCACTCTTCTGACTTTGCCAGTGTTAACTCTCCTTTCATCTCTGTATGTGTATCCCTTTCTCTATGAAGCCTCCCTGAATTCTGAGTCTCATGAAACATTTGTTCATTGAATGAGTATACATTTTAACGCTGGACACGACTAATACATATTTTATTGTTTTAATACAGATATCCTAACGATCTTTTCCAAATAATCTTGCTAATTTCTGAAACTGAAACCAAGTAGCACACTACTCTCTACACTTCTCACTGAAAGATGCTACTGACATTTTGTTTCCTCCAACTGCTTCCCCATATTATCTTGCAAGTTGATCCAATATTTGACTAGTTTAAATGACAATGTTTCATCCTGGCTTGTGAGTTTTTCAGCAGCAAGGCATCTTTATTTGTTAACAATGTAGTAACCAGGATAAAACATTTTTTTAAAAGATTTTATTTATTTATTTGACAGAGAGAGACACAGCGAGAGAGGGAACACAAGCAGGGGGAGTGGGAGAGGGAGAAGCAGACTTCCCGCCAAGCAGGGAGCCCGATGCGGGGCTCGATCCCATGACCCTGGGACCATGACCTGAGCCGAAGGCAGACGCCTAACGACTGAGCCACCCAGGCGCCCCTAGGATAAAACATTTTGTTTTATTGCATTTTAATAGAGATCAGTGCTGGTTTATTTTTGCATTGTTACTAGAGTAGCTGACACTAAGATAATCAGGGCATTTAATTGCTGATATTAACCATGCGACTAACATTTCCATTTAGCCTAGGACTGAATAGAAAAAATAGACAAGACAATTTATTTATTAGAAATTAATGAAGAATGAGAAATGGTGGCTAATTGAATCAGTATTATTATCATCAACCACACCTTATTTATTAGCTCTTTGATGTATGAGGTCAGTTAAGGTATACCCATAGGTGGTTGCCTGTAGGACCTCTTCTGACGTGTTAAATGTCCTCATAAGGCAGGGCTTATTTCCTCTATTATTTTTCTAATTGCTAATTTTCTAATTCATTTTTAATTAAAGGGAGAGAACGCTGTACAGATCTTCCCTTTATGGAAATACATCTTGAGAGTCACCAGTAAATATAAATACGTGGTTCATGGGAAGAGAGCAAGATTTGGATAAGTCAAATGTTTAAATTTGGCTAGATTTTTAATGCTAAAAAATATCATTACTTGTCATACCTTTTTGTTGTTGTTGTTGTTCTTTTTGCTGTACAAATAAAGAATGGTATTCTCTGCTCTAGTTAAAATCTCCTTCTCTATTTTTTATGTGGATTTGAGAGTTTCCTAAGTGTAATAGGGAGCCAGTGTAATACTAATCATATTTTATGCATTTAATGCTTGAAAATATAAAAGCCCTTTTTCATGGATTACTTTAAAAAGTTACTTACTTTATCCCTGTGAAAGGTATTAGGCAGCTCTTCTTGCTCAAGTAACTGTGAACTTCTTCACAGAGGATTTGTGTCATGATCCCTTTGCATTTGTAGCAACTGGCATAGTTTCTGGAGAATTATTGGTGCTCAATATGTTTTTAAAAAATGAATAGGGACGCCTGGGTGGCTGAGTCGTTTGAGCATCTGACTCTTGGTTTCGGCTCAGGTCATGATCTCAGGGTCATAGTATCAAGCCCTGCGTTGGACTCCATGTTCAGTGGGGAGTCTGCTTGAGATTCTTTCTCCCTCTCCTTCTCCCCTGCTCTCTCTCTCTCTCTCTCTAAAATAAATAAATAAATCTTTAAACAAGGAATAAATGAGCAAATAACAAATAAAAAACATTAAATGATTTTTGAAAATTTACAATTTGAGTAAATGGCAGAGAGAGAAATTGGACCCAGATTTTCTGACTTCCAAACTATTTTGAATCTGAGAAAAAAACATAAACTGCTTGGATCTGAGGAGCTGGAATCCTTTCTCTGTCCCAAGTGGCTGTATGTGTGTTAGGACACACATCCTGTTGGGATGGGAAGACTGGTATAATATAAAGATTATGGAACCGAAAGATGTACAAGTAGGATGCAGAAAAGACAATATGGATTGTGTGTGAAAATGGAGAGTTAGACAGGCTAGTTGAGTTGTCGGAGATTCTCTGATGCACAGAGAGCTTTCAGTGAGGTAAGATTCTTTATATCAAGCTAAAATTAATTGTTCCTGCTTTTGTTTTTTATTGCGGTAAAATATACATAACACAAGATGGATCTTTTGAACCATCAGATTCATAAAAAGATTAAACACAGGGTTGTCTTATGGTCCAGCAATTCCACCGCGGGATATAAACCCAAAAGAAATGAAAGCAGGAACTCAGACAGATCCTTGCACACTCATGTTCATAGCATCATTATTCACAATGGCCAAAAAGTAGAAGCAACCCAAGTTCCATCCTAGATGAACGGATAAACAAAACGTGGTGTATACATACAATGGAATAGTACTCAGCCTTAGGAAGGGAGGACATTCTCCCACATGCTACAACATGGACGAAACTTGAGACTTAATACTAAGTTAAATAAGCCAATTACAAAAGGACAAATATTGTATGAAACTAATTTTAAAACAGCCAAAAATGATACCATAAATGTTCTGCAAGGATTCTTGCAGATGGCCTGATTCCTTTTCTTAGGATTTTATCTTTTACCAAACATGAAATCAGGCAACTCATCTTGTTTCGAGTCTCTCTACTCTAGTGTAATAGAATGCACTCAAAGTATTTATTGTGTCCTCTTGGCTTTTGCAAGCAAAAATAACCCAAATGTGTATTGGAAAGGTACTGTAAGGACTGTGTAAAATTAAATTCTTGCAAAAAGATATGCCCCATTTTGAGGGTAAATATGCAGTAGATTCGGATAACAGAATAAACTGTAAGGGGGGAGCTGAAATAAAAATTTCTGCTTTCTAGTTTTGTTTTTTGTTTTGGCTTAGATTATATCTTTTTTTGTTTTTTTTTTAAGTAGGCTCCACACCCAACATGGAGCCCAGTGTGGGGCCTGAACCCACCACCCTGAGGTCAAGACCTGAGTTGAGACCAGGACTCAGATGCCTAACCAACTGAGCCACCCGGTGCCCCTAAACTGTATCTTATAAACTGTGCTTCTTAATTCCTTATTTATTAGGGAAAAGAAAGTTAAGGAAAATGAGGAAGCTTAATACAATATTGTCATACATTTAAAAACTATAAATTTTTTTGAGAAATTATAAGAACAATATAAATTGGAGAAAATGTTTTAAAATGGTAATTATAATTACTTTTAATTTATAATATATTAAAAACCAAAATAGCCTCTAATCCTAAGCTTGTTAATTCGGTTAAAAAATAGTAAAACTTATATAAATCATTGTAAGAATGTGAGCAATACAGAAACTAAAATAAAATGTCTACTTTCATCCAATTTCTTTAATTTTTACTTCCATTTGCTAAGAGTAATTAATATTAGAATTTTTGTTATCCTTCCTGAAAGCAAATACTTATGTATTTCCACATGTGTTTATATTTATTCTTTGCTTTCATAACATTAATATAATGTGGCCCTTGGTCCAAATCAACACGTATTCTATTGTATTCTTTTTATTATCTGCACAATATCCCAAGGTTTGATCATGTATAACTGCTCTGCCTATGTCCATTATTTCTGTCCTCTTATCATTATCAGCTTCCTCAAACCTGTTATCCACCCTGCACCTGAAGTGATCTTTTTGAAATTAAAAACACTTCAAAATTAAAAAAAAAAATTAGGCTACTATGTAAAATTCTGCAATGCCTCTTTATGAGTCTATGTTATATCTGACACAGAATAAACATTCTGCTAAATATTTGATGAATGAGAGGAAGGAAAGCCTTACACTCAAGGAAGGAAAAAAGAAAGAAAGGAAAGAAAGGAAAAATTTTAACCAGTGGCTTCTCCCCATTTTTTGTTATTTAAAAAACTCTTGAAATGAGTGTACTTATTACATACATTTAAACTTAATTGTGCAAAGATTTCTTTACAAGAATATATGATATCTTTGCAAGATACATGGTAAAGGAATCTGTACTCTTTTGAGTTTGCCTATACAAACCAAAAGTCTACCCCAATACATCACATCAATTTTGACCCCTCAACAGTGTGTGTTAATGACTGTTATCCTATATCCTGACCAATACTGTATTTTATAAAGTGTAAAAATGTTTGCTAATATAGAAGGTTATCTTCTTTATTTTTTTTTTTTTTTAAGATTTTACTTATTTATTTGACACAGAGAGAGAGAGCACAAGCAGGCAGAGCGGCAGGCAGCAGTAAGAGGGAGAAGCAGACACCCCGCCGAGCAGGGAGCCCGATGCGGGGCTCGATCCCAGCACCCTGGGATCATGACCTGAGCCGAAGGCAGCCGCTTAACGGCTGAGCCACCCAGCTGCCCTAGGTTATCTTATTTCTTAACAGAATGAGATTGAGCAACATTTCATATGCTTATTGGGCACCTAATTTTTTTTTTCAAAATGTCCTCATATCCGGTGCCCCACAAATGGCTGATGTTTTCTTATGTCCTCAATTATGCATATTTTCTCCATAGTACCCATATGTTTTGATTTAAAAAAAAAAAAATCTAGCAGATTAAGTAGTGCACTTTATTTGTTGATGTGGTGGGAAATGTGTGTGTGTAACTCTAAACTGCTTCAATCATTTGATTAGTGTGTGTCATTATTGAGATAATATAGATTTGATAACAGTATGAGGTAATTTGTTTCACCTGGAAACACGAGCTAGGGGCTATACAACCACTTCCAGCCATTCTGCCTGCAGGTGAGTAGGTGTCCCTGCGGTGGATGATGGATGAAACCCCTAACCAACACTGGCAGAACAAGACTCAGCCCGTGATGATGACTCAGTAACACTTATAAGAATAAAAACAGTAATTTACTTGTATATGAGGCCAGTGTTACAATGCCCTATAAAATTTATATTGTTGCATTCTATTTTTACCTATATATCTCAGTTTTCCTAAGATAAATTAATTTTTGATATATGAAAAATGCTACTTGTAATTATTAATAAGAGGCAACAAAAATTGTTCCTTGTTAATATTTATTTTTCATCTTTATAGAGTCTGTGTTTCCATACATTAGAAGTAAATATTACAGGGGCACCTGGGTGGCTCAGTCAGTTAAGCATCTGCCTTTGGCTCAGGTCATGATCCCAGGGTCCTGGGACTGAGTCCCACGTCAAACTCCCTGCTCAGCGGGGAGTCTGTTTCTCCTTCTCCCTCTGTCCCTCCCTGATGGCTTGTGCTCTTGCTCTCTCTCAAATAAGTAAACAAAATCTTTAAAAAAAATATTACAATGCAAAATAGCTCTTCGGGTGATTTTTTTCTGGTGTTTAATGGAACCGGAGATAATAGCACTGATTATGTAGAGTTGTACAAATGTATTTTAATGAAAGAGAGACAATACCTAAGTATTTCAAAGAGCTAACACCTGCCTTCACCCCCCAAAAGATTATGATATGAATTAGTAACTCTTAATAAAAATTTGCTTACGTGAATGATATATATAAGTGCTGAGATTTAATGAAGTCTCACATTCAGTGCTGTGAGAAGAAAGAAAAAAGAAAAAAAGCTGTTTAATAGTAACAAATGTAATTACATACTTGGCTGACTTATCTATAATAATTTTTGTAAATTTGGTCATCAATAATCTATTCTTAAGGTACAAATAGAAATATGTTCATTTTCTGTCACTGAAACTTGAGTGTGTGTGCAAAATCAGTATTTTTATTGATAAAAATAATTAATTTTTTGTTTTTTGTATTTTAAGGGAACACTTGTAATACTGATGCTTGCACTGTTAAGAGCAAGAATACTGATTTTTAAATTGTTATTTTTTTTTGTTTTGTGACATAAATTGAAGGGACTAATTTGGTTTCTAATATGGAATACAAGTTAAAAGGATATTCTTATTGGTAATTGAAATTCCTTGAAAGTTTAACTGACTTATTGTCTTTAATTATGAGTCATTTTAATTTCATGAGACTTAAATTACTCTGGATTTACACTTGTCAAGCATGTTCCACTGTGACTACTCCATAGTTTTCAGCACTTACACAATCTCAGCTTCAGAAATGAACAAATTTTTGAAGAAATTTGTATTTACAAAAATACATGAACATAAGAGTATATTTTCATTCATGCTAAAAGCCACATATTTTCAAATTGGGCCAAAAAATGTATAATACTTCCTTAAAGAAAACCATTCATCAGGCTTACATTTAATAGAAATTATAGCCAAGCATCTACATATAACAAAAAACAAAATAGAAAATGTTGAGTGTTGTAGAACCATTTACTTTATACCCAAAATGAAAACCAAAACCAAACAAACAGAAACTCCCTACCTCCTATAAGATTCATGTATACTTCTAAGGAGGAAATCATAATTTTAGCATTTCCCTGCTGTAAAATTCAGAAAAAGTAGAGAGGAGGTTAGTGTACTTTGGAGATAAGACTATCATAACCTGTAAAAGGTGTTGCTAAACATAATCAGGTCTTTGTCACGTTGGGAAAATGACTGCGAGCTCAGCCTGAACCACAGAAGAACAGCTGAAAGCTTCTGCAGGGTATTTGCACTCCCGTAATCTTCTGGCTGATCTTCAAAGAGGTTTCCAAGCTGAGTTCAAAATTTAAACTGTGAAATTCTCCCTGTAACCCAGATTAGAGGTTGAATCTGCACACCAGGTAGGAGGCAGTCGCAGGGCTGGAAGTCACTTAAGGATCGAAAAGTAGCTGTTGCTTAAAGTAGCTTCCCAAGACGGGCGCCGGCGAAGAATGAAAATATGCCTTCACGTTCTTCTTTATTTTACAGAGTCTAGATATTTATTAATTGTTACTGTGACTTTCTCTCTTATGGGTTATTGTCATGCTTAGTTTTATCTTGAGCCAAATATTTGCTGAGTTCTGTATCCATCACAAAGCCTGAAAATGCAAGTCACACACAAATCAATCGGATTTGAACAGTAAAGACGCTTCTTAACTCATATAACTAGTATTCCAGAAGCAGGCCTGGTTTTAGGATCAGTTCATTCTTGAGTTCAAATATAAACAGTTCTGGATTCTTTTCTGGCCTTTTTGTTTCCCAGCAATGCTGGTTTTATCCTAACGCTGAACAAATGACCTTGTGGTTATTGTTGTCAATGACATTTGGGGCTGGGCTCCATTCTTTGTACAGAGAGAGAAAGTGTATAGCTTCCCATTGTTATCTTTGAGGAAAAAACTTTCCAGAGATCTGCAGGAAACTTTTCCTCCTATCTCTTTGGTCCAAATTGGAACACATTTTTGGACCTAAATGAATCAATGACAGGTGTGCGGAGGGGGGATACGTTTATCCTTAGATCAGTCAAGTTTATCTCTTGAGCTGATAGTAATTATTCAAACATCATATCAACGACTCAGTGGGTGATGTGCAGATGGATACAGAGGGGGCTGTCTCAACATGAACTACTGCCTGGCCCTTTCATCCCCCCAACATCCAGACAGAGCCGCCTTCCCACTGTACAGCTTTACGAATGTTCATTTTTACACAAAATCTTCTCACCCATACATTTTGTGGTCAGGGTAAGAGCCCTTTGGCTTTTATTTAGTTGAATTTTATTTTGCTTTTTAACTGGAAAGATTTGAATTCCAGCCCCATGCCTCTCTTGACATTACATTATACTTAAGAATGTTTTCAACTTTGTCTTAAAATTTCCCCCCATATATTCTATACATTTTACATACAAACTTTTAGCTGATGTAATGCTCACCGTCTGAAAAACTAGAAAATGAACTTAGTTAAATTCTTTTTAAATGATAAAGATTAAGTTATTTGCAGTTTTATTGTAAGAACTCAAAACCCTGAACTTGAATTTCTCTTAAGGAAAAGAGAAATTTTATCAATACAGTTTGCATGCATTTTCACTATATATCTACTACAAATATCTTTACATATGTAGCACTATGTATAGCTTTTAAAAAACCATAATAGTGTTGTAATTATTATTTTATTCACCCATTTTGTTAATAAGCTAATTTCAATTAATCATACTTTTCAGGGATTCCATTGATCAGTGTGCACATGATGACATCACTATGGATTTAGAAACAGTCATACTTAAGGAGAGCAAACTCTTTCAGAATTTAATTTCTAGAATGAGGGCAAGAGACTCTCCACTTAGGATATTTAAAAAAAAAAAAAAACAACCTACAAAACCTCAAACAACTTTTCAAACTTCAATGGCTAGGGTATTTTTGTTTTGTATAGCTGGTGCAAAACCATTCCATGTCCACATTTGAAAATTTCTTTGTTAATTTCAGGCAAGCTATTGACTAGTTTATTTAAGAATGAGCATAATCAATGATTAATCTTTCTCCTAAGTGCAACTGCATACAGATAGAAAGCATTCAAGTGCAATTAACTATTTTCCTTAAGTAAAACACACATAGACAAAACACAGATAAATTTTTTAAGGGTCACTTCTTATGAAAGTTTAGTCTTTTATCATTCAGGCAAATCATGTCATGTTGTAATGATGTAGATTTAAACCTGCTTAGGAATGGAAGCCTGTATTTTGACCCTAACTGGTTTAAGTCTAATACTTAAATTATATTCTCAGTGTTATTTTTAACGTGCTTCTTGTTGTGGGTTCTTTCTCTTCTTTTTAAAAACAAATTAGCCATGAGTTATAATTATGTCTCTTAGTGTAATTAATGTAAATATGGTTGTGTGGAAGAATCTGAGAGGGATGCCAGAAAAATGCCTTCAAAATTAAATGTGGCAAAATACCAAGGATATAAGATTGTAGGGTGATTTCTCTAGTACTCCTCCCTCCCCTTCATTCCCAAAATGCCAAATGGTGTTTGGGATTATTAGAATGTTTTTAGTTCACATCTTAGGAAACTATTTTCCAAATCTAAGTTCGAGATTCCTATACCACTCAAATAAATCTTTAATATTTATATTTGCAGAAATACAGCTTCAAGGGTTAAGGAGTAAGGTCCTTTACTTCTCAGATAACAGTTTTCTTAATGATTATATGTCTGTGTTCAAGATTTCAAGTTTATTGGGGATTCAGAATGAACTCGCCATTCTATCATCTTTACTGTTTCAAGGATTTTTAAGCAAGGAACAGTTGACATTGGAGAATTTTCTGAAATATATGTATTTTAGAAAATTTCTCTCTGTGTATATATATATTTCTTTCTCCATATATATGTATATATATATTACATATATAATTTATATACATATATAAATTAAATAAATCTTCATCAGTGCACTAAGGCCCTCCATGATCGGGCCTTCTATTGTCTTCTGATTCCATCTCCTACCACCACCTCCTAACTCTGCTAGAGCAGCCCTGGTTACCTAGCTCTCCCCCCAGTCACTGTAGGCACATCTGCCTCAGGGCAGAGATCCACACTCTACATCCCCTCACCTTTTTAGGTGTAAAAATAAATAGTTGTTTCAAACTTAACTCTTTCTTAGGCTATTAAGGGAAATAGACACAAAATTACTTTGAAATTTAAATACGGTGTGCTTAGCACTCAAGGTTAGTTGTGAATCAACCAGGCTTTTATATTCGTCCATTCACTGTACTATCATTTACTGAACAGTTGTTGTATGCCATACATTGGTTTAAGTGTTGGGGAAAAGTGAATAAACATGAAAATCCTTGCACTCATGGAGTTTTAATCTGGTGGTAGTGGTGGGGGGTAGATGCACACCTAGAAAAATACTGATATAAGTGCAAAGAGGAAAAATAAAGCAAGAAGGGAGATACAAAGTGTGTGTGTGTGTGTGAGAGAGAGAGAGAGAGAGGTGTTGCAACTTAGATATGGCAGTCAGAGAAGACCTCACTAACAGTGTGCCTTTTGAGTAAACACCTGGAAAGGTGAGGGAATGAGGGGTGCGTATATCTATAAATACACACACATTTTCTCATTTTGTTAAATTATTTATTCTTTCATTACTTCCTCGTTTACTCATTTATTCATACCTCATTCATGTATGTATATGCATGGCCTTAGAAATAAGTTGGAATGACATATTTTGTAATGTTAACAAAGTATAATTATTGCTTATTTTATTATTTTTACTTATTTGTATTTTCTACATTTTCTTAAAAATGAAAGCAATATATGCAAAAATTCAAATAAAAGCCTAGTGAATACATATCCCATGTGCCTGATCTCCTCTGATCTAGAGCTGCACAAAGAACATCAAGGCTAAAGGCCAAGATAGCTATGAGTGGCAGACTATTTACAATGGTGGATCTAGTAATTAATATTTATTTGTATTGACTGCTTTGGTTTGTTCCATGTAGCATATAAGTATATATACTCCACACAGAAAAGAAACTAACAGATGAAGAGAGAACAAAAAAGGCAGAATTCCTTTTCACAATTTTCTTTCTGGGCACCTTATAAGTAACATATGCAGGTTAGCTGGTCAGTAACCATGGCTTTCACATTAGAGCCTTTTGCTACTTAGTCTTTCATTTATTTTTTCCCCCAAACTTCACATATAATTTAAAAACAGCTCTGAAAACTATAAAACGCTGGTGAAAGAAATTAAAGATGGCACAAACAAATGGAAAAATATTCCATGCTCATGGATTGGAAGAATTAATACTGTTAAAATGTCCATATTACCCAAGGCAATCTATAGATTCAGTGCAATTCCTACCAAAATACCAGCAGCACTTTTCACAGAACTAGAACAAATGATATACTAAAGTGTGTATGGAACCACAGAAGACCCTGTGCATTGATTTTGTATCCTGAAACATTACTGAATTGCTGTATGAGTTCTAATAACTTGGGGGTGGGGTCTTTTGGATTTTCCACATAAAGTATCATGTCATCTGTGAAGAGAGAGAGTTTGACTTCTTTGCCAATTTGAATACATTTTATTTCTTTTTGTTGTCTGACTGATGTTGCCAGGACTTCTAGTACTATGTTGAACGATAGTGGTGAGAGTGGACATCCTTGACGTGTTCCTGATCTTAAGGGAAAGGCTCTCAGCTTTTCCCCTTAGAGGATGATATTCGCTGTGGGTTTTTCACAGATGGATTTTATGCAATTGAGGAATGTTCCCTCTATCCCTATACTCTGAAGAGTTTTAATCAGGAAAGGATGCTGTATTTTGTCAAATGCTTTTTCTGCATCAATTGAGAGGACCATATGTTTCTTCTCTCTCCTCTTATTAATGTGTTCTATCACATTGATTGATTTGTGAATGTTGGACCACTCTTCCATCCAGGGGATAAATCCCACTTGTTCGTGGTAGATGATCCTTTTAATGTATTGTTGGATCCTGTTAGCTAGGATTTTGTTGAGAATTTTGGAATCCATATTTATCAGGGATATCAGTCTGAAATTCTTCTTTTTGATGGGGTCTTTGCCTGGTTTGGGGATTAAGGTAATGCTGGCCTCATAGAATAAGTCTGGAAGCTTTCCTTCTGTTTCTATTTTTTGAAACAGCTTCAGGAGAATAAGTATTATTTCTTCTTTGAATGTTTGGGAGAATTCCCCAGGGAATCCATCAGGTCCTGGACTCTGTTTTTTGGGAGGTTTTTTTGTTTGTTTGTTTGTTTTTGTTTTTGACCACTGCTTCAATCTTGTTACTGGTTATTGGCCTGTTCAGGTTGTCAATTTCTTCCTATTTCAGTCTTGGGAGTTTATAGGTTTCCAGGAAGGCATCCATTTCATCCAGATTGCTCAGTTTATTGGCATATGGTTGTTGATAATAATTTCAAAGAATTGTTTCTATTTCCTTGGTGTTAGTCGTGATCTCTCCCCTTTCATTCATAATTTTATTAATTTGGGTCCTTTCTCTTTTCTTTTGGATAAGTCTGGCCAGTGGTTGATCGATCTTATTAATTCTTTCAAAGAACCCGCTTCTAGTTTCATTGATCTGACCCACTGTGTTTCTGGTTTTTAATTCATTGATCTCTGCTCTAATCTTAATTCTTTCTCTTCTAATGCATGGCTTAGACATCGTTTGTTGCTTTTCCTTCAGTTCTTTAAGGTGTAAAGTTAGTTGGTGAATTTGGGATTTTTCTATTTCTTTGAGTGAGGCTTGGATGGCTATGTATTTCCCCCTTAGGATAGCCTTTGCAGTATCCCATAGGTTTTGGACCAATGTGTTTTCATTCTCATTGGTTTCCATGAATTGTTTAAGTTCTTCTTTGATTTCTTGGTTGACCCAAACATTATTGAGCAGAGTAGTCTTTAGCATCCAAGAGTTTGAATTTCTTCCAAATTTTATCTTGTGATTGAGTTCCAGTTTTAAAGCATTATGGTCTGAGAATATGCAGGGAAAAATCTCCATCTTTTAGTACCGGTTGAGACCTGATTTGTGACCCTGTGTGTGGTCTATTCTGGAGAAAATTCTGTGTGCGCTCAAGAAGAATGAGTATTCTGTTGTTTTAGGGTGGAATGTTCTGTATATATCTATGAGGTCCATCTGGTCCAGTGTGTCATTCAAAGTTCTTGTTTCTTTGTTGATTTTCTGCTTAGATGATCTGTCTATTGTTGAGAGTGGAGTATTGAGGTCTCCTACAATTAACATATTGTTATCAATATGACTCTTTAATTTGGTTAACAGTTGGCTTATGTAGATTGTTGCTCCCATGTTGGGGTGTAGATATTTACAATTGTTAGATCTTCTTGTTGGATAGACCCTTTGAGAATGATATAGTGTCCTTCTGTGTCTCTAACTACAGTCTTTTTTTTTTTTTAAAGATTTTATTTATTTATTTGAGAGAGAGCATGAGAGAGAGAGTATGAGAGGGAGGAGGGTCAGAGGGAGAAGCAGACTCCCTGCCGAGCAGGGAGCCTGATGCGGGACTTGATCCTAGGACTCCAGGATCATGACCTGAGCCGAAGGCAGTCGCTTAACCAACTGAGCCACCCAGGCGCCCTCTAACTACAGTCTTTAGCTTAAAATCTAATTTGTCGGATATAAGAATTGCTACCCCAGCTTTCTTTTGAGGTCCATTGGCATGGAAGATGGATGGCCATCCCTTCACTTTCAGTCTGGATGTATCTTTAGGTTCAAAATGAGTCTCTTATAGATAGCATATGGATGGGTCCTGTCTTTTTATCCAGTCTGCAACCTTGTGCCATTTTATGGCAGCATTTAGGCCGTTCATGTTGAGAGTGATTATTGAAAGATATGAATTTATTGTCATCATGTTGCCTATGAAGACCTTGTTTCTATAGATTGTCTCTGTAAATTTCTGTTCTGTATCACTCTTGGGGTCTTTCTCCTTTTATAGAACCCCCTTAATATTTCTTGCAGGGCTGGCTTAATGGTCACATATTCTTTCAGTTTCTGCCGGTCTTGGAAGCTCTGCATTTCTCCATCCTTTCTAAATGACAGCCTTGCTGGATAAAGTATTCTTGGCTGCATGTTCTTCTTGTTTAGTAGCCTGAATATGTCTTGCCAGGCCTTTCTGTCTTGCCAGGTCTCTGTGGATAGGTCTGACGTTATTCTGATGTTCTTCCCTCTGTACGTAAGGAATCTCTTCCCCCTAACTGCCCTTAAGATGTTTCCTTGGTTCTAAAATTTGCGAGTTTTACTATTACATGTGGGGACGTTGGCAAGATCTTTCCTTGATCTTGGGAGGGGTCCTCTCTGCCTCTAGGACATGAATGTTTGTTTTGTTCCCCAGATTAGGGAAGTTCTTAGCTATGATTTGCTCAAATATATCTTCTAGTCCTCTCTCTCTCTCTCTCTCCACCCCTTTAGGGATCCCAATAATTCTTTTTTTTTTTTTTTTAATTAATTAATTTATTTTTTTTAAGATTTTT